>NC_142803.1:15759371-15866175 GCF_049724085.1 Artemia sp. Qi Xiang Cuo
GGGAGAATGGGGTGAACTTGGACACTTTTTAGTTTTCCATGCAAAACTAGGTACTGAATTGACATAAAACATTTTAGTGTGGGTTGTTAGAAAGGTAACAGTCTGGCAAATAATGGTGAATTTTTTTAAGATTTTATACCACTCTGAAGTGTGAGTACCATGAAAGTAGGACCATGTCAAGTGTCCAGTTTTGCCCTGTACATAGGGTGAAATTGGACGGGCATGGGGTGACCTTGGACAAGACAGTTTTAAGCAGTTAAACTTTATCCAAATACAGAACTTTCGTGTAAAATGATATATAATCACTCAAAATCATATAAAAACTTAACATCGCATAAAAAATCAGACAGGAACAGTGCACGGGCATCTGGGTTTCAACTAGAATTGCCAATTTAAAGCATATATCAAAAGATTAAAACCAAAAACAAGCCCCTGAACTGCACGACCGGTTCCACCAGCTGAAGAGGGGACATGAAGCTTCAGTTCTATGTCAGTAATGTCTATCTCAGCAATATTGGGAAGCTGAGGAAACATGAATTTGTCCCCTTGTTTCCGAAGAAAGTTAACCCTCGCAAACTCCTTTTCTACAACATCAAAAACTTCGCCAACATAATACACAAGGGCTTTCTTCTTTACATACTAGAACTTGACAAGAACAAAGTCTCCGGCTTGAATGTCCTTGTCTATGTCATCCTTATCAGCCGCATGGGGGTGCAGAGAATCGTCAGATGAATTGTCGTCAAGTTCAATGTCATCACCACTACTTTCCACTGGAGATTCAATTTGCTTTCTTTTCTTGGCAGTGGGCTGCTTGGCCTGCTTGGGTATAGGCTTTTTACTCTGCTTTTCCTTTCTCTATCGTGCTTCAGCTTCTAAATCATCTTTTTTGGGTGTATCGGTAAGAATACGAGTTCGAACTTGCTTTCTCGCATTCCTTCTGGGCTTTGTCATATCTGCTCTTGGAAAGGGTCTTACTGCTTCAGTAGTCTGTTTTCCTAGCTCGCTTTGGGGACGAGAAGGTGAAGGAGAAGAGGGAGAGGGTATTGGCTCTATATCTAGTAATGAATCATCTAGGGGTGGACGATTTGTCACCTCAGCAGGTAGAAAGTCTACCTCAGAAAATACACTTCTGTTGAAGAGCCAAATTCCAGCTTTCGTGAAACCAACCGTTATATTTTCTGGGTTGAACTTGCAAAGGAATGGGTCTTTGTAGAGCTGGGCAGTCTCGTGAATCCTAATTTATTGACCTGGATGGATCTGCAACCAGGTGTTCAGTGATTCTCTCATCGCAAACTTGATTGGTCCGTAGACAGAGACATCCAATGGCTGTAAGCGGTGGGAACAATGGGGAGGAAAGGTTAGGAGGTGGACCCAATTATCTTTGCACAGCCGCACTAATTCCACCGAAACATGGCTATCGTGGTTGTCAAGTAGCAGTAGCACAGGGTCTTCTTTCGATGGCTTCACCAGCTTGATGAAGTGCTCAATAGTAGCTACAAAGTTGATGGAAGTCATCCAACCACTAGGGTGAGAAAGCCCGAGACATCCTGTGGGGTCTTCTCGAAAAAGCCGGTCGTTCACCATCACCCGGGGGAATATAAAAACGGGGGGAAGAGCTTGACCTGTTGCTGAAATAAAACCGAGCAGTGTAACATTTTACCCTCTCTCTGCTGACACTGTCTGGGACACTTGCTTCGATCCTTCCCTTGCGATTACTTTTGGAGCTGGAAATACAGTAGGAACCCCAGTTTCATCACAGTTCCAGATATGGTTTGGTGGGAACTTGAATTTTTCGTAGAGTTTCTGCAGGTTGTCGAAGAACAGATTCACAACCACTGAATTGAAAACAGCCGCCCTTGCCTGGCTCGTATTTTCAGGCTTACGAATAGATAGCTCTGTGTTTTGCTTCACAAGGCCTGAAAACCAATCCACTACAGCTATGTCGTCGTGCACCAGCTCTTCAGTATGTTGACTACCCTCACTTTGCACCATTCAAGGGCACGTTTTCTTCCTTCTTACAGAATGAGGGATTGATTTATCAGCTGATATTTTGGGATATACTCTACAAACTCTGTTTCTTGTTTGTTTGAGAAAACAGTTTTTCTTTTCAGGTTGGGCGATGGGCTTGGGCGACCTGTAGGTGTAACTGGATTCGCTCGAGGTTCTTCAGTAACTCCTTGTCAATTTTTCAGAGCATAGGCGATGGTTGATTTCTTCAGTCCATAGGTTTTTGCGGCATTTCTAATAGATAGTCTACGCTCTAAGACTGCATTCACTGCCTGCTCCATGGATTTGCCATCTGGTAGATCGTGTTTCCTGATGTAGTTGCGAACCATTGTCCAACTAGAAAGAACAAACAGTAAATGCACGGAAAATAACCTGGAAATAGCTTTAAGAAGCAATGATATGAACCGGGTCCCTCCTTACTTACAGTTCGTTACCATGAATTGTTTGATCATGTAATTAAAAAAAAATTATATTAAAAATTAAATTTTTTTTTTTTTTTTAATTAACGGCTTTTGTGATTAAGGGGTCATTCTTAAAGCATTGGAACAAAATTTGAACTTTAGCGTAGAGTGAGGTATTGACTAGGGGTGAACCCCCTAAAATACGTAATAAAAATATACGAATATAGTTTGTTACATGAGTGAATTCATAAGTTACGTCAGAACAAAATTTCGAGAAAGCCATTTAGCCAAAAAATAAATAAAATTGATATATAAATTTTGTTTGAATTATTCATGTACGATGACCCAAAATTGAAGCTGCATTAATTCAAAAACGTCCTGAAATTAAATTACAAAAGACTAGTTTTTTTAACTGAAAGTAAGGAGCGTAATTGAAACTTAAAACGAACAGAAATTATTCCGTATAGGAAAGGGGTTGTCCCCTCCTCAACGCCTCGCTCTTTACGATAAAATTTTTTATTTTTTAAGAAAATATAGTTGTGAGAACGAGTCAAATTTTTGCGTAGTAACGAGTGTGGCGTTGAGGAGGGGATATACGGAATAATTTCTGTTCGTTTTAAGTTTTAATGCTGCTCCTTTCATTAAGCTACTGAAACAGCCAACTTAACCTCGTTGTATTGTGCGAAAAAAAAACACATCTACACACAAGCAACGCCATCTAGCATCATCGATCAAACTCCAAATATTAGATAAGAAATTCTCTAAAAATTGCCTCTACAGAGGTAAAGACGTTCTCTCAAATGATAAACAAAACGAGCACAGGGTAAAGTTGGACACACGGAGCGACCTTGGCCAGTGTCCAAAGTCGCCCCCGAATTGTTTTCCAATCACACCCCTATCAAGCCAATTTTAGAAAATAGCGTCCTGAAAAAGAAGTAGTAGGAATAGACAAATCAAAATCAGGGCATAGATAGAGGATGTATCTAGCAACTGTACAACATCAACAACAAAGAAAAACTACCACCTTTTGTTACCGCAAATCGAACTGATGTTGCGACTCCCAGATTTTTTTTAAGCATCTAAAAACTTTCTTACCTCTTATCCTGGTGTTAACAGTTCCGTTAGTTTTCAAACTTCCCGCCAATGTTGACATACATAAGCCCCATCTACCCTATTTTTTGTGGATCGATAGAAGCAATAGGCTAGTTGTCAGGTTCGACGTCCAAGTTTGCCCCTGTCCAATTTCCAAAATTATCCGAAAACATTAGAGCAAAAAACAGCGTCATGAAACTATCAAAAAGGCGGATCTGAAATATCTTCAACGCCTGCAACGTCTAATGGTGTTAGCTTGAAACTTTAAGGGCCACTGCTACCGCTTTTACAACTATAATTATTACTTCTTACGAATATCTGCAAATGGGACTACTTGTGACTGCGATCATTCACGACTGTGAATTACTTGCGACTGCCTCTATTTGCACTTGTGATCACCTTCAAAAAATCTATATGTGATATTAACAAAAACTATAACGCACTATTTCATGCTGGTTGTCAAAAGGGCGTGTCATTAACATGTCAGAAACGGCTGAGATTATTAAGCTAAAATTTCAGGACAAGATAGGAGGCATGTTGGAAAATATCAGGAGGCTGATCACCCCTTCTTGGCTATTTTTTATTTCACCCCCCCCCTCATCTTATGTTTTATATTTGAAAACGCCATTGTGCTTAAATCATTCTCCATGACCATACTGCCTTTTCTATGACGAAATCAATAAAAATTCCAAATAGGGATAGGTCCTTTTATTAGACAGTGAAACGAAAATATAAAACAAAAACTCTAAATATTTCGATGACACAGTCGGTCATCATCATCAGTAGATTTACTGATGTAGCTCTACTGATGATGATGACCAACTGTGTCATCAAATATTTAGAGTCTTTGTTTTATATTTTCGTTTCACTGTCTAATAAAAGGACCTATCCCTATTTGGAATTTTTATTGATTTTGTGCTTAAATCAATGGAAAGATCTAATTAATACGCCTTTGGGGAGACTATTCACCTCAAAGGTAGTGTTGGGCGACATTTTGATTAATCGACATATCGATATATCGTTATTTTTACTTCCGATATTCGATATATCAATATCAATATTTTGGATCAGTTTTTTGCTATCTCATGGATTTGCCAAAGTTCAATAACGCAAATGGTAAATAAAGGGTAATTTATATAACTTTTTTTTTCAAAATTCAAATAATATAATATCAAACAATAAAAATCAACTTTGATTACATAAGTGAATTTAATAAAAAACAAGATTTGGAATTATTCGGGCTCAGGAAAAGAGAAAAATAAACTACTGGCTATTCAAAAACAGCAGCATATCAATGTTTTTCCCGCTTAGCGCGAGACAAGACAAAGACAAGTGCCAGAATTAATATTCTGCCAAATATGTAATTTGGGCTTTATATTTGAGCATGAGGGGGGGGGGTAAAGTATATGAATAGTTTAAAGTCAGAAAACAATTATTTTTAGGTATATGGTCAAGACAAAAAAATTCAGAAGAATAGCGAGGTATTTTAAAATTTCGTTAACTAAAAAAAAAAGAAAATTCCAGCATAAAGTATATGTAATGTTTCATTTAAGTGTTTTTTCCAAGTGCTAAATGTTTTTTTAATGACCGTTTTTCGAAGGTTTAAGTACTATTATTAGGTTAATGCAGTGTTTCATTTAAGTTTTTATGCTGATCGCTGATCAAAGTTTATGTTATTTGTGCCTTTCATTTATGTTATTTTACTGTGTTCATGGCCGTATATTTGGCTTTAAAATACATTTCTCTATCTATCTATCTATATACAGAATAATTTTACCAAACACACATTGCATGCAGACCCGCTATGCTTTACCCCCCCCCCCCCCCTAGTGTGCAAATCTATTGCCCGAGTTCATTTCTAAAGTAACGAAGAAACTAACGAAAAAACCGGTGTGTTCTTGAATTTTCCACAGTGTAAACTTGAGTGAGTGGCGCATAATACACAAGTACCAAAATTCCTTCTCCCAACAAAAATTCAAAAATAAAACTAAAAAAAATTTAAATTTGGAAAGCCTTATTTTCCACGGGGGGGGGGGATTTTCTGGGGGGGGTATTTTCCGGGGGGGATATTTTTCACTGGAAGTGGGGTATTTTCCACGGGGGGGTATTTTCCGGAGGGGTATTTACCGACGGCCACCGGTGGTAAATACCGCCGGCCATCAAAATAAAATACCACCGATTGGGGGTAAACACCGGCCACCAAAGTAAACAAATAAATATAACTCACATTTTAAACACTTTCGGAACTGCAATTACTGACAAGGCAAACGAATGTTTATAGTCAAACGAATGTTTATAGCCAAGGAGGGCTGGTCGGCCTCCTGATATTTTTCCAAATGCCTCATATCTTGCCCTGAAATTTTTAGCTTAATAATCTCAGCCGTTTCTGACGTGTTAATGACATGCCCTTTTGACAACCAGCATGAAATAGTGCCTTATAGTTTTTGTTAATACCACATAGAAATTTCTTGCAAGTGATCACAAATGCAAATAGAGGTAGTCGCAATTAGTTGAGTTCACAGTCGTGAATGATCGCAGTCACAAGTAGTCCCATTTGTAGATATTCGTAAGAAGTAATAATTATAGTCGTAAAAGCGGTAGCAGTGGCCCTTAAAGTTTCAAGCTAACACCTTTAGCCGTTGCAGGCTTTGAAGATATTTTAGATCCGCCTTTTCATAGCCTGGATGCATATAGTGCATTTTGATTTTGTTCAACATACATTAAAACTTAAAACGAACAGAAATTATTCCGTATATGAAAGGGGGTGTCCCCTCCTCAACGCCTCGCTCTTTACGGTAGAGTTTTTTATTGTTTTAAAAAATAAAGTTGTGAGACATAGTCAAACTTTAGCGTCAAGAGCGAGGCGTTGAGGAGGGGACAGCCCCTTTCAGATACGGAATAATTTCTGATCCTTTTTAAGTTTTGATATCGCTCCTTACTTTCAGCTAAAAAAAATTTTTTTTTATTTAATTTCTGAACGTTTTTGAATTAATGCAGCTTTGATTTTGGCTCACCGTACATGAATAATTAAAAGGGAATTCACATATTAATTTTGGCTTTCTCGAAATTTCGTTCTGACGTAACTTACGAATTAGCTTACGTAACGAATTTCTATATTCGTATGTTTTTATTACGTATATCAGGGAGAGTAGAGTGCTAAGTACCATTTTGCTTGCCTCCATAGGAATTACCATGCTATTTGCTTGCCTCTATAGGAAAAACATTTCCAGAGCATGTACCTACCATTTCTATGGAACTATGTTCCTTCCTGTGGTATTTGGGTGGATTACGTTCCTTGGCCCCTGTTCCATTTCTTTGAAGTTTGTGCTATCAGATATTTTTTTGGACAATTGCCTTAACTCGAGAGGTGTTTGTTGTTAAAAAATTTGATGCTACAATCAGAATTTTTTGATTGACATTTGCAAAAAGGGATAAGGGATTCGCGAATTGGACTCTATGAACGATATTAATTAATGTTTGAATAATAGGAGTGTGAATGATTCTAATATGCGAATTGGATTGTATGAAGAGGGAGAAAAAAGGGTTAAAGTGATTAGCAGTTAAGGTAACCCTGAAGAGCATGTTAATTCATACCTTATTTATTATAAATTTGGAACAATATCAATCTATGAAAATGGTTAACGATGATAAAATGGTCTTATGACTTGACTTAGCTTTACTTCTTCGATGTGTTCTGTATAATACACAAGTGGCGTTTGAACAATGTTGTCAGTTTAAAATAGAGTCTAACGAGGGCTTGTTAACTCAGGCAATTTGTTATAAATTAACATTTGCGAATTGGATCGTATGAAGAGGCAGAAAAAAAGGGTTAAAGTGATTAGCAGTTAAGGTAACCCCGAAGGGCTTGTTAACTCAGGAAATTTGTTATAAATTTGGGAAAACATAACTCTATGAAAATGGTTAATGATGATAGAATGACATTGTGAGTTGACCTAGCTCTACCTCTCCGATGTGTTCTGTATAATACACAAGTGGTGTTTGAACAGGGTTGTCAGTTTAAAATAGAGTCTAACGTTATAGTATACTAAAAAGTTGATAGTAAGAGAGATGTAGATGGCAAGAAAAGAATTTTAATAATGAAATTCAGAACAAACCTTAGAAATCCTTCCAAATCAAGTAGCAAGGTGTATGTGAGTACGAACCATCAAGGACCATTATCACCAACGACCCTAATCAGCAGAGACATCAACCCCTCAAAGGTCCCCTATCCCCAAACTCGAAGGGCATCCCCCCTCCAACTTTTTGCCCCCCCCCCCTATTTTTTCGATTTTTTTAAGTTTTTTTTATTATTTTTTTTTTAACATGATTTTTTTTTTTATTGGACTAAATTCTTTTTGTACTTCGAAATTATTCAAATTTTTTTTACGTATCTTAAAATGACATGAAATATCTTTATGGCTCTAAAATTGTACTCTATGCTTGCTCAGAGACACGATGCGGCTTTCCCACTGTTACTCTATGGCCGGTTATTGACACTACCTAGTTTATTGCATGTATTAAATCAGTATTTTTTACACAGTGGAGCGATAAACACATAACTATTATCTCTAAAAAGTGAAGATGAAGCATTTTAAGAAAGTGTGTGCACATGATATTGTTATTGTAGCATTGAATGCTGACATGGAGAAGTATTTAAACTATGAAATAAGTGCAAGTGGTAGCACTATCGGAAACGTATTCGTACATTGTCATGACAGTAAGGAATTGAATTTCTTTGGAGTAACAAAAAAATTCAACTCTTATGATTGTGGATCTGCGAGACTGAGATATCCGCAGATGATTGCACTCAAAGAGAATGCCAACATAAAAATAATAGTTGATAAAGAGGGGCATCTTCTTGCTAGTGCTTGTGGTAACATGTTACCCAGTGTTAAACCATATCGTCCGCTTTCGGGTATTAGCATTCAAATGAAAGCAAAGACGAAAAGAAAGGCCTACTCTTCTACTAATATCATAAAACATATCTTGTCTACGTGCCGGAACTGTTACCTGTGTAAAAATAATGTGAAAATAGACAGTGAAATTGCCAGAAAAATAAAAATGGCATTGGCCGAAAATATATCTATGGAATATAAAGATGACTCGATGAAAAACAAAGCACCAGCAAACGTTACTGCCGTTGATCAAACAGTCAATGAACCAAGTAATACCAAAGACGAATAGCATATCGAGCCTGTTGATGACATACCAGTAAAAATTGTGTATGACTCAAAATGAAATAATGATTATTCTATTGATTACGAACTAAGAGAAGACAATAGCTAAAATATCAAGAGAGAACATGGTGAACTATTTTATGGAACAGATCCAAAATGTCCAAAGTTGATCATTGATATTAATAATGTATCATAATATATTTTTGTATTAATATCCTACAAAGTATTATTTCATTGAAAATATATTATGCATTACATTGTTATGTGTTCATTATTTTTAAAGTAAGCTAGCATATCAAACGTTTAGAATGTCTATCAAAACATCGGAGATGTAAGAAAAGGAATTTGCAAACATCTATTGTCAGACACATGGGATAACATTGACAAAATTTTGTTATCAGAATGAATAAACTATTTATCAACATTCGTTGTTGGATATGTCATTATGAAAAAATTGTAAGTAAGTAAGTAACAAACTCTTTCTTGAATTCACCTCTTGGATATACAATACAGAAATTTAATTAGGGAAATTATGAAAAAAAAATTAAGTAAGTAACAAATTCTTTCTTGAAGTCACCTCTGGATACACAATGCAGAAATTTCATTTAATAAATTATGAAAAAAAACGTAATTAAGTAGCAAATTCTTTCTTGAATTCTCCTCCTAGATAAATAAAAAAGACATTTCATTCAAGAAATTATGACAAAATTCAAAGTAAGTAACAAAAAGTAACCAACTCTTTCTTGAAGTCACCTCTTGGATACACAATGCAGAAATTTCATTTAAGACATTATGAAAAAATTGTAAGTAAGTAGCAAATTATTTCTTGAATTCGCCTGCTGGATAAACGAAAAAGATATTTCATTCAAGAAATTATGGCAAAATTCTAAGTAAGTAAAAAACTCTTTCTTGAAGTCACCTCTTGCATATACAATGCAGAAACTTCATTTAAGAAACTATGGAAAAATTGTAAGTAAGTAAGTAAAAAATTCTTTCTTGAAGTCACCTCTTGGATACACAATGCAGAAATTTAATTAAACAAATTATGAAAAAACTGTAAGTAAGTAGCAAATTCTTTCTTGAATTCGCCTGATGGATAAACAAAAAGACATTTCATTCATGAAATTATGACAAAATTCTAAGTAAGTAACAAACTCTTTATTGTTTTCACGTCTTAGGTACAGGATGTAGAAGTTTCATTCAAGAAATTATGAAAAAATTCTCAGTAAGTAACAATCTCTTTCTTGAAGTCTCCTCTTGGATACACAATAAGGAAATTTCATTCAAGAAATTATGAAAATATTTGTAAGTAAGTAACAAACTCTTTATTGATTTCACCTCTTGGATACACAATACAGATAGTTCATTCAATAAATTATGAAAAAATTGCAAGTAGGTAACAAACTCTTTATTGTTTTCACCTCTTGGATATACAATACGGAAATTTCATTCAATAAATTATGAAAAAATTTTAAGCAAGTAACAAACTCTTTCCTGAAGTCACCTCTTGGATACACAATGCAGAAACTTCATTTAAGAAACTATGAAAAAATTGTAAGTAAATAAGTAACAAATTCTTTCTTGAATTCGCCTCTTGGATAAACAAAAAAGACATTTCATTCAAGAAATTGTAACAAAATTCCAAGAAATTAACAAACTCTTTCTTGAATTCGCCGTTTGGTTGCACAATACAGAAATTTAATTCAGGAAATTATGAAAAAAAATGTAAGTAAGTAACAAACTCTGTCTTGAAGTCACTTTTTGGATACACAATACAGTTATTTCATTCAAGACATTATGAAAAAATCGCAAGTAAGTAACAAACTCTTTATTGTTTTCACCTCTTAAATACATCATAGGGAAATTTCATTCAAGAAATTATGAGAAATTGCAAGTAACAAACTCTTTCTTGAAGTCACCTGTTGGATACACAATGCAGAAATTTCATTCAAAAATTTATGAAAAAATTGTAAGTAAGTAACAAATTCTTTCATGAATTCACCTCCTTGATACGCAATACAGACATTTTATTCAAGAAATTATGAAAAAAATTCTAAGTAAGTAACAAACTCTTTCTTGCACTTTCTTGATTCACCTCTTGGGTACACAATATGGAAATTTCATTCAAGAAATTATGAGAAAATCCCAAGTAAGTAAAAAACTAGGTAAGAGATATCCAAAAAGTTTGGTTGATCTAGGTTCGCTTAGAGTGTCGCGCCACTCTAAGCAAACCTATATCAACCCAACTTTTTGGATATCTTTCACTATGACTGTGTTTCTGACCATTCGAAGTCAGGGCGGGTGTTTGCTAGTCCCAATGCTTGTCATTGTTGGGTTGTAGCGAACCTAGATAAACCCATCTTTTTGGTCTGTATTGTGTATCCAGGAGGAGAATTCAAGAAAGAGTTTTTTACTTACTTACATTTTTTTCATACTTTCTTGTGTGAAGTTGCTGTATTGTGCGTCCAGGAAGCGATTTCAAGAAAGAGTTTGTTTTCAAATTTTTTTTTCATAATTTCCTGAATTAAATTTCTGTATTGTGTATCCAATCGGCGAATTCAAGAAAGATTTTGTTACTTACTTGCGATTTTTTCATAATTTCTAGAATGAAATTTCCATATTGTGGACCCAAGAGGTGAATTCAAGAAAGCGCAAGAAGAGTTTGTTACTTACTTAGAATTTTTTCTTAATTTCTTGAATGCAATGTCTGTAATGTGTATCCAGGAGGCGAATTCATGAAAGAATTTGTTACTTACTTATAATTTTTTCATAATTTTTTGAATGAAATTTCTGCATTGTGTATCCTAGAGTTGACTTCAAGAAAGAGTTTGTTACTTACTTGCAATTTTTTCATAATTTCTCGAATAAAGTATCTGTATTGTGTATCCAAGAGGTGACTTCAGGAAAGAGTTTGTTACTTACTTAAAAATATTTTCACATTTTCTTGCATGAAATATCCGTATTGTGTATCCAAGAGGGAACTTCAAGAAGGAGAATGTTACTTACTTAGAATTTTTTTCATAATTTCTTGAATAAAATGTCTGTATTGTGCATGCGAACGGCGAATTGAAGAAAGAGTTTGTTACTTACTTAGAATTTTGTCATAATTTCTTACATTTACATTTTCTTACAATTACACTTTTTTTCATAAATTCCTGAATTAAATTTCTGTATTGTGTAACCAAACGGCGAATTCAAGAAAGAGTTTGTTACTTACTTGGGATTTTTTCATAATTTCTTGAATGAAGTTTCTGTATTGTGTATTCAAGAGGTGACTTCGGGAAAGAGTTTGTTACATACTTACAAATATTTTCATATTTTCTTGCATGAAATTTCCGTATTGTGTATCCAAGAGGGGAATTCAAGAAGGAGAATGTTACTTACTTAGAATTTTTTCATAATTTCTTGAATGAAATTTCTGTATTGTGCATGCAAACGGCGAATTCAAGAAAGAGTTTGTTACTTACTTAGAATTTTGTCATAATTTCTTGAATGAAATGTCTTTTTTGCGTATCCAAGAGGTGAAATCAATGAAGAGTTTTTTACTTACTTACAATTTTTTTTATAATTTCTTGAATGAAATTTCCGTACTGTGTATCCAAGAGGGGACTTCAAGAAAGAGATTGTTACTTACTTGGAATTTTCTCATAATTTCTTGAATGAAATTTCCGTTTCGTATTGCATATCCAAGAGGAAACTTCAAGAAAGAGATTATTACTTAGAATTTTCTCATAATTTCTTGAAAGAAATTTCCGTATTGTGTATCCAAGAGGTGTATTCATGAAAGAGTTTGTTACTTACTTACAATTTTTTTTATAATTTCTTGAATGAAATATATGTATTGTGTATCCAGGAGAAGAATTCAAGGAATAGTTTGCTACCTACTCACAATTTTTTCGTAATTTCTTGAGTGAATTTGCTGTATTGTCTGTCTAGGAAGCGAGTTCAAGAAAGAGTTTGTTTGCAATGTTTGTCATAATTTCCTGAATTAAATTTCTGTGTTGTGCATCCCAAAGGCAAGTTCAAGAAAGGGTTTGTTACTTACTTGGAATTTTGTCAAAATTTCTTGAATGAAATGTCTTTTTTGTTTATTCAAAAGACGAATTCAAGAAATAATTTGTTACTTACTCACTTACAATTTTTTCACAGTTTCTTAGAGGAAGTTTCTACATTGTGTATCCAAGAGGTGACTTCAGGAAAGAGTTTGTTACTTGCTTACAATTTTTTCATAATTTATTGAATGAAATTTCCGTATTGTGTATCCAAGAAGTGAAAACAATAAAGAGTTTGTTACTTAATTGCGATTTTTTCATAATTTCTTGAATGAAGTATCTGTATTGTGTATCCTAGAGGTGAAATCAATAAAGAGTTTGTTACTTACTTACAAATATTTTCATAATTTCTTGAAAGAAATTTCCTTATTGTGCATCCGAGAGGGGACTTCAAGAAAGAGATTGTTACTTACTGAGAATTTCGTCATAATTTCTTGAATGAAATGTCTTTTTGTTTATCCAGTAGGCGAATTCGAGAAAGAATTTGCTACTTACTTACAATTTTTTCATAATTTCTTTAATTAAATTTCTGTATTGTGTATCCAAGAGGGGACTTCAAGAAAGAGATTGTTACTTACTTGGAATTTTCTCATAATTTCTTGAATGAAATTTCCGTGTCGTATTGCATATCCAAGAGGGGACTTCAAGAAAGAGATTGTTACTTAGAATTTTGTCATAATTTCTTGAAAGAAATTTCCGTATTGTGTATCCAAGAGGTGTATTCATGAAAGAGTTTGCTACTTACTTACAATTTTTTTTATAATTTCTTGAATGAAATATATGTATTGTGTATCCAGGAGAAGAATTCAAGGAATAGTTTGCTACCTACTCACAGTTTTTTCGTAATTTCTTGAGTGAATTTGCTGTATTGTCTGTCTAGGAAGCGAGTTCAAGAAAGAGTTTGTTTGCAATGTTTGTCATAATTTCCTGAATTAAATTTCTGTGTTGTGCATCCCAAAGGCAAATTCAAGAAAGGGTTTGTTACTTACTTGGAATTTTGTCAAAATTTCTTGAATGAAATGTCTTTTTTGTTTATCCAAAAGACGAATTCAAGAAATAATTTGTTACTTACTCACTTACAATTTTTTCATAGTTTCTTAGATGAAGTTTATACATTGTGTATCCAAGAGGTGACTTCAGGAAAGAGTTTTTTACTTACTTACAATTTTTTCATTATTTATTGAATGAAATTTCTGTATTGTGTATCCAAGAAGTGAAAACAATAAAGAGTTTGTTACTTACTTAATATTTTTCATAGTTTCTTTAATGGAGTATCTGTACTGTATATCCTAGAGGTGAAATGAATAGAGTTTGTTACTTACTTAAAATTTTTTCATAATTTCTTGAGTGAAATTTCCTTATTGTGCATCCGAGAGGGGACTTCAAGAAAGAGATTGTTACTTACTGAGAATTTCGTCATAATTTCTTGAATGAAATGTCTTTTTGTTTATCCAGTAGGCGAATTCGAGAAAGAATTTGCTACTTACTTACAATTTTTTCATAATTTCTTTTATTAAATTTCTGTATTGTGTATCCAAGAGGTGACTTCAAGAAAGAATTTGTTACTTACTTACTTAAAATTTTTTAATAGTTTCTTCAATGAAGTTTCTGCATTGTGTATCCAAGAGGTGACTTCAAGAAAGAGTTTTTTACTTACTTAGAATTTTGTCATAATTTCTTGAATGAAATATCTTTTTCGCTTATCCAGCAGGCAAATTCAAGAAATAATTTGCTACTTACTTACAATGTTTTCATAATTTCTTAAATGAAATTTCTGCATTGTGTATCCAAGAGGCGACTTCAAGAAAGAGTTTGTTACTTACTTTGAATTTTGTCATAATTTCTTGAATGAAATGTATTTTTTATTTATCTAGGAGGAGAATTCAAGAAAAAATTTGTTACTTACTTACAATTTTTTCATAATTTCTTAAATGAAATTTCTGCATTGTGTATCCAGAGGTGACTTCAAGAAAGAGTTTGTTACTTACTTAATTTTTTTTCATAATTTCCTTAATTGAATTTCTGTATTGTGTATCCAAGAGGTGAATTCAAGAAAGAGTTTGTTACTTACTTACTTACAATTTTTTCATAATGACATATCAAACAACGGATGTTGATAAATAATTTATTCATTCTGATACCAAAATTTTGTCAATTTTATCCCATGTGTCTGACAATAGATGTATGCAAATTCCTTTTCTTACATCTCCGATGTTTTGATCAACATTTTAAACGTTTGATATACTAGCTTACTCTGAAAATAATGAACACATAACAATGTAATGCATAATATATTTTCAATGAAATAATGCTATGTAGAATATTAATGCAAAAATATATTATGATACATTATTAATATCAATGATCAATTTTGGACATTTTGAATATGTTCCATAAAATAGTTCACCATGTTCTCTCTTGATATTGTAGCTATTGTCTTCTCTTAGTTCGTAATCAATAGAATAATCATTATTTCATTTTGAGTCATACACAAGTTTTACTGGTGTGTCATCAACAGGCTCAATATGCATTTCGGCTTTGGTATTACTTGGTTCATTGACTGTTTGATCAATGGCAGTAACGTTTGCTGGTGCTTTGTTTTTCATCGAGTCATCTTTATATTCCATAGATATATTTTCGGCCAATGCCCTTTTTATTTTTCTGGCAATTTCACTGTCTATTTTCACATTATTTTTACACAGGTAACAGTTCCGGCACGTAGACAAGATATGTTTTATGATATTAGTAGAAGAGTAGGCCTTTCTTTTCGTCTTTGCTTTCATTTCTCATGTATGCAGTCCAACTACGAGAAAGTCGGTCTGAGATTTAACTCCCAAAAGTCGAAAGTTTTGTTTTATAATTGGAAGAATGACCCTCCTACTAATATCACACTAGGTGATTGCTCAGTAAAACTAGTTGATAAAATAGTATATCTGAGGCTTCCAATAGGTACCTCATTACAGCATACCCGATCCCTCCTGATCTCACAACTTGAACGGCGAATTTCCAGCTTCTATGCTTTGATCGCTAAATCCACTCTGAGATTTAACCGTCCACTACTGGCAAGTATTTACAACGCTACCGCTCTGCCACATATATTATATGTGACACCTTTCTGGAATTTATTGGCAAACCGTGAAAAGTATAAAATCAGCTCTATATTTTTCCTTTTTGCAAAGTACCTACTAAAATTGCAACCTTGGACAAAAAATAGTTTTCTGATTCGGCGCTATAACCTAGCGGACCCAATTCTAGCTGTTGAGACACTTATTAGCCGGCAAAAAACAAAACCAGCAATTCTAAAACACGAGTGGGCAAGTTTGCTTGTTTAATTTTCCCTTTTTTTTCCCTATTTTTTTTTTTTTCTCCTTTCAAAAGTTGTTGTCTTTGTTGCTATTTTTGAAGAAGTTGTTGTTTCTGTTGTAATCTTTGAGTATGCTATCTGTCAGTTTCCACTTTTCGTACTATTTTGTATACTATTTAAGAAGTTGTTGCTTTTGTTGTTATTATTATCGTTTTGTTTCCTCTTTTCGTATTTTTGTATACTCTGTCATTGTACACTTATTGTATACGACGGGTTTTCAATATATATTATATATATATATTATTTGAATGCTAATACCCGAAAGCTGACGATATTGTTTAACACTGGGTAACATGTTACCACAAGCACTAGCAAGAAGATGCCCCTCTTCATCAACTATTATTTTTATGTTGGCATTCTCTTTGAGTGCAATCATCTCTGGAGATCTTAATCTCGCATATCCACTATCATAAGAGTTGAATTTTTTTGGTACTCCAAAGAAATTCAATTCCTTACTGTCATGACAATGTACGCATACGTTTCCGATAGTGCTACCACTTGTACTTATTTCATAGTTTAAATACTTCTCCTTGTCAGCATTCAATGCTACAATAACACTATCATGTAAACACACTTTCTTAAAATGCTTCATCTTCACTTTTTAGAGATATTAGTTATTTGTTTATCGTTCCACTGTGTAAAAAATACTGATTTAATACATGCAATAAACAAGGTAGTGTCGATAATCGGCCATAGAGTAACAGTGGGAAAGCCGCATCGTGTCTCTGGGCAAGCATAGAGTACAATTTTTAGAGCCATAAAGATATTTCATGGCATTTTAACATACGTAAAAAAAAAGTTGAATAATTTCGAAGTCCAAAAAGAATTTAGTCCAATAAAAAAAAATCATGTTAAAAAAAAGAAAATAATAAAAAAATAATAAAAAAAACTTTAAAAAGTAGGGGGGGCGGGGGGCAAAAAGTTGGAGGTGGGCGCCCTTCGAGTTTGGGGATTGGGGACCTTTGGGGGGTTGATATCGTTGCTCGTTAGGGTCGTTGGTGATAATGGTCCTTGATGGTTTGTACTCACATACACCTTACTACTTGATTTGCAAGGATTTCTAAGGTTTGTTCTGAATTTCATTATTAAAATTCTTTTCTTGCCATCTACATCTCTCTTACTATCAACTTTTTAGTATACTATAACGTTAGACTCTATTTTAAAATGACAACCCTGTTCAAAAACCACTTGTTTATTATACAGAACACATCGGAGAGGTAGAGCTAGGTCAACCCACAATGTCATCTTATCATCGTTAACCATTTTCATAGATTGATATTGTTCCGAATTTATAATAAATTGCCCGAGTTAATCAAGCCCTTCGGGGTTACCTCAACTGCTAATCACTTTAACCCTTTTTTTCTGCCTCTTCATACGATCCAATTCGCAAATGTTAATTTATAACAAATTGCCTGAATTAACAAGCCCTCGTTAGACTCTATTTTAAACTGACAACACTGTTCAAACTCCACTTGTGTATTATACAGAACACATCGAAGAAGTAAAGCTAGGTCAAGTCATAAGACCATTTTATTATCGTCAACCATTTTCATAGATTGATATTGTTCCAAATTTATAATAAATAAGGTATGAATTAACATGCTCTTCAGGGTTATCTTAACTGCTAATCACTTTAACCCTCTTTTCTCCCTCTTCATACGATCCAATTCGCAAATTAGAATCATTCACACTCCTATTATTCAAACATTAATTAATATCGTTCATAGAGTCCAATTCGCGAATCCCTTATCCCTTTTTGCAAATGTCAATCAAACAATTCTGATTGTAGCATCAAATTTTTTAACAACAAACTACTCTCGAGTTAAGGCAATTTTCCAAAAAAATATCTGATAGCACATACTTCAAAGAAATGGAACAGGTGCCAAGGAACGTAATCCACCCAAATACCACAGGAAGGAACATAGTTCCATAGAAATGGTAGGTACATGCTCTGGAAATGTTTTCCTATAGAGGCAAGCAAATAGCATGGTAATTCCTATGGAGGCAAGCAAAATGGTACTTAGCACTCTACTAGGGAGTTCGTCCCCTAGTCAATACCTCGCTCTTTACGATAAAGTTGAAATTTTTTTTGAATCACAAACCCTGAATCACAAAGGCTGGTTAATTGGAATAGATAGCTTTTTTGAAAGTAGTAAAAAAAACTTTAGCGTAAAGAGCGAGGTATTGACTAGGGGGCAAACCCCTTCATATTCGTAATAATTTATGTTCTTTTTAAGTTTTAATCTTACTCCTTACTTTCAGTTGAAAAAACTTGTTTTTTTAATTTCTGATTAAATTATTTTTAAATAATGCTGAGAAATTCGACACCCCCTTCATAGAAATGTCCCTTCCCCCAGCAAAACATCCTCCATGGAAAGATTCTTCCCCGTAACCCTTGATCTGACCCCCCCCCACCAAAACAAAATTCCTCCTGAAAACGCCTGTATACTTCCCAAATCAATACTATATGTTAACAATGGGCAAAGTTTATAACTTGCAGCCTTTCCCCCAGGAACTGTGGGGGATTAAGTCATCCTCAAAGACATATTAATTAAATTTTCGACTATGCTGAACAAAATGGTAATCTCAAAATATTGATGAGGGTGACTTCGAAAAAAATGAGCGTAGGAGGGGGCCAAGTTGCCGTCCAATTTTTTCTTCACTTAAAAAGGGCCCTAGAACTTTTAATTTCCGTTCAAATGAGCCCTCTCACAATATTATAGGACTACTGGATCGATACGATCACTCCTGGGGAACTAAAAAAAAAACAAATAAACAACCATCCTTGATCTTTCTTCTGGCAAAAAAATACAGAATTCCACATTTTTGTAGATAGGAACTTGAAACTTCTATAGTAGGGTGCTCTGATACGCTGAATCTGATGATGTAATTTTCATTAAAGTTCTATGACTTTTAGGGGTTGTTTCCCCTTTTTTCAAAAATAGGGAAAATTTTCTCAGGCACGTAACTGTTGATGGTTAAGACTAAACTTGATGAAACCTATTTATTTGAAATCAGCATAAAAATATGATTCTTTTGATGTATTTATTGGTATCAAAATTCTGTTTTTTAGAGTTTCGGTTACTATTGAACCTGGTCGCTCATTACTTACAGTTCGTTACCACGAACTGTTTGATTAACTTGCAGAAGCAGGTGTTTGATACTAAGATTAGGTTGGTAATGGAGTATGGAGAAGAAGTTTGGGGGTTTGATAAGGGTTTAATATTGGAAAGATTGAAATTAAAGAATTATAGAAGGATGCTAAGTTTAAGTGAGAGGTTAAATAGCTTAGTTATTAAAGTTGATTTGGAAATTTGTCGTTAAGAAGTAGGAGGCTGGTAAAAATTGTGAATTATTGGGAAAGAGGAGTAGCTATTGAAAAGCATAGATTAGTGAGGGAAGCATTTGCGGAGTCTGGGTTAGCCGGAAGAAGATGTAAGTGGATGGGGCAGATTATGGCAATTTTTGATTCATTTGGAATGTCGGTTGAATGGAATAGAGGGTACAGTTGGGGTAGACAAGTAGGAGAGGTGTCCAAACAGGTATATTCTATTTCAGTCTATCAGGAAATTCAGAAGTGGGGGTGGCAGATTAGAACGTCTGGTTCTCTTGCTTTGTATTCTAGGGTAAAAGAGGCAGTGGGAGAGGAGGTATGTTATAGAGATGGGAATCTAGGGGCGATATTGAGTGGGTAATTTCTTGTAGAGGTAATTCTATGCCATTTAGTGAAAGCAGAATATATTTGGGAAGGGTTAGAATGAAGGGTAGTCTTTACAGTTGCCTGATGTTTGGAGAGTGGTAGGAAAATTTAATAAATTTCTCTTTAGCCTAATTGTATTTGTAAATTATTATTTGTATTTGCATTTTTTTTGTGGGTTTTTTGTGTCAAATTTTGTGTGGGTTTTGGTGTTTTTTTTTGTGTCCAATTTACTATATTATAATATACTATACTATATAGTTCAAATGTTTTTAACCTAGTAATTTTAATCAGGGGTGGTGACCTCGGGCTTTATAAAGTTTCTTTCAAAAAAATATATTCTTTATTTACAAAAGATGTCATTCATCTATCTGACACTAAAGACGAGAAATATCTGTGGTGTAATATAGACATTCGTTTATTTTGTCAGTAAATGCAGTTCCGAAAGTGTTTAAAATGTGAGTTATATTTATTCAATTATCTTGGTGGCCGTTGTTTATCCCCCCCGGTGCTTATCCCCCTGAATATAACCCCCGGGAACCCCCCCCCCAGAAAATACCCTCCGAAAAATATCCCCCATCCCGTGGTAAATACCCCCCCCCGTGGAAAGTACCCCCAGAAAATACCCCTTGCAAAACACCCTCCCCCAACACAAGAAAACTGGTAAATATCCCCCCCCCGTGGAAAATAAGGCTCTAGAAATTTGAGAATTTAATTTGAGTTTTTTTTTCTGTTGGGAGAAGGAATTTTAGTACTTGTGTATTATTAAATAAAAAAAAAACATGTTTTTTAACTGAAAGTAAGGAACGACGTTAAAACTTAAAACGAACAGAAATTATTCCGTATATAAAGGGGGCTGTCCCCTCCTCAACGCCTCGCTCTTTACGCTAAAGTTTTTTTATTGTTTAAAAAAATAGAGTTGTGAGAAAGTCAAACTTTAGCGTAAAGAGCGAGGCGTTGAGGAGGGGACAGCCACCTTCATATACGGAATAATTTCTGTTCGTTTTAAGTTTTAACGACGTTCCTTACTTTCAGTTGCAAAAACTTGTTTTTTTTATTTAATTTTTGAACGTTTTTGAATTAATGCAGTTTTTGATTTTGGCTCACCGTACATGAAAAATTAAAACTAAATTTGCATATTAATTGTACTTTTATTTGGTTAAATGGCTTTCTTGAAACTTGTTTAATTTTATTTACGAACGTTTTTATTAGTAATAAATATATGTAACTTACGAATTAACTTACGTAACAAACTTCTATATTCATAAATTTTTAACACGTATATTAGGGGGTTCGCCCCCTAGTCAATACCCTGCTCTTTAGGCTAAAGTTCGAATTTTTTTCCAATTCTTTAAAAATGACCCCTTAATCACAAGCAGTTGATCAGTTGAAAAACTTGTTGTTTTTTTTATTTAATTTTTGATCTTTTTCTTTAATAATACTGGGAAATCCGACGCCCCCTTCATAGCCATGTCCCTTCCCCCATGAAAACTTCCTTCATGGAAAGATCCTCCCATATATCCCCCGAACCACCCCCCCACCTACCAGAAAAAATCCCCCCTGAAAACGTCTGTATACTTCCCCATAACCAACACTATATGTTAACATTGAATAAAGTTCATAACTTTCAGCCCTCCCCCCGGAGACTATGGGGGATTAAGTCATCCTAAAAGACACTTTTATCGTATTTTCGACCATGTTGAACAAAATGGCTATCTCAAAATTTTGATCGGGTGACTTTGGGAAACAAATGAGCGTGGGAGGGGGCCTAGTTGCACTCCATTTTTTCGGTCACTTAAAAAGGGAACTAGAACTTTTAATTTTCGTTCCAATGAGCCCTCCCACGATATTCTAGGACCACTGGGTCGATACGATCACCCCTGAAAAAAAAACAACAAAAACAAACAAATAAACACGCATCCATGATCTTTCTTCTTGCAAAAAATGGAAAATTCCACATTTTTGTAGATAGGAGCTTGAAACCTCTACAGTAGGGTTCTCGGATGCGCTGAATATGATGGTTCTTTTTCATTTTCATTTAGGTTCTTTTATCGGGTCTTTCCTCCTTTTTTCGAAAATCAGCCAAATTGTCTCAGGTATGTAACTTTTGATGGGTAAAATTAATGTTGGTCAAACTTATATATTTGAAATTAGCATGAGAATCTTATTACTTTGATTTACTTATTGGTATCAAAATCCCGTTTTTTTTTCTTTCGGTTACCATTGAGCTGAGTCACTCCTTACTTACAGTACGTTACCACAAACTGTTTGATGCGCCACTCACTCAAGTTTACGCTGTGTAAAATTCAAGAACACTGAGAATTTTATTTAAGTTTTTTTTTATTTCTGTTGGGGGAAGGAATTTTGTTACCTGTGTATTATGCGCCACTCACTCAATTTTACGCTGTGTAAAATTCAAGAACACGCCGGTTTTTTCGTTAGTTTCTTCGTTACTTTAGAAAAAAAACTTGGGCTATAGACTTGCACACTAGGGGGGGGGGAGTATAGTATGTCTGCATGCAAAGTGTGTTTGGCACAATTATTCTGTATATTAGATAAATAGGTAGATAAGTGTATTTTGAAGCCAAATATACGGCCATGAAAACAATAAAATAACATAATAGAAAGGCACAAATAACTTTGATCAGCGATCATCATAAAAACTTAAATGAAACACTGCATTAACCTAATAATAGTACTTAATACTTGGAAAAACAGTCATTGAAAAAAAAGACACTTAACACTTGGAAAAAACCCACTTAAATGAAACATTACATTTACTTTATACTGTTTTTTTTTTTTTTTTTTTTTTTTTTTTTTTTTTTTTTTTTTTTTTAGTTACCAAAATTTCAAGCTACCTCACTATTCTTCTGTAATTTTTTAGTGGCCATATACCTAAGAAGAATTGTTTTCTGACTTCGAAGTATCCAAATACTTTACCCTCCCCCCCCCCTTATGCGCAAATATATAGCCCAAATTATATATTTTCCATATATTCTGTCACCTGTCTTTGTCTTGTCTCGCACTAAGCTGAAAAAAATTAACGAAGAAACCGGTTTGTTCTCGAGTTTTACAGAGCGTAAACTTGAGTTAGGTGCCCATAATATACAAGTACCAAAATTCCTTACCCATACGGAAATTAGAAAAATAGAACTCAAATAAAATTTTCAAATTTGGAAAGCCTTTTTTCCACGGTTGGGGGAGGGAGGGTATTTTTCGGACGGTTATTTGCCGGGGGTAAAGTATTTGGACAGTTTGAAGACAGAAAGTAATTCTGTCTAGGTATATGACCACTAAGAAATTACAGAAGAATAGCGAGGTATGTAGAAATTTTGTTAACTAAAAACAAAAAAAATTCCAGTATAAAGTAATGATATTGTTTCGTTTAAGTTTTTTTCCAAATGTTAAGTGTTTTGTTTTTTGTTTTTTTTTCAATGGCCGTTTTCTTAAGTATCAGTAGAGAGGGAGGTGCTACTCGTGACAGCACACCATATATTGGCATAGAGTCATTAGGGAGAATGATTGCGTAATCGGTCAATGACCTCTTTCTCCAAGGGTGTTGTTGTTTTTGGCCAAGTGCCCGCTAGGGGAGAATGTTATGATCCAGGAATAGGAAACAGTATTTGCTGTTGTTGTTTTTGGCCAAGTGCACGCTAGGGGCGAATGTTATGAGTTTCCAGGAATAGGAAACACTTAGGTCACTTGTTTCCTTCTTAGCTAATCAGCGGACGGCTTACATATGAGTGGCGGAGGATTGCAGAGAATGCGAGTAAAAAATTTTTGCTTTAGGTTTATTAGTCTGTGAATAAAATTCAAAGAAGTGAGAAGAATAGTTTGACTGTACTCATTTGAACCTATATTTTTGATGGCGATAAGTGGAATGCTTACCCTAATTGAGGCTGAGATTGGAATCGAGTGTAATAGTACAATACAACCAAAAATTGCGGTGGAAATAAAGAAAGGATCACGGCTTTGTCTGGAATGGGATACAGTATATGCAAGATATGTGATATCCTAGAACAAATTTAAAATGGAGGATCAATTATGTTTCGCCGCAAAAGTTGATATAGCACATGTGAATAGACTACAATGTGCTTTAAGTGCATTAGTGAAACATATCGAAGACAATAAACTCTATCGCTAATTGTACATGCTTTTCTGGTCAGGACTAACGAATCAGGGTCAGTCTAGAGTCAGCAGTCACAGTGAAAGGACTGAAAAATGAATAAATTTGAGAAAGAGAGAATTAGATCAAATCTAGTGTTTATGAAAAAACATTAGATGTTGGATGGCGATTTTCTCGAGTTATCTCTTCATCGCAGGATATTCTCTCAGGGAACACTTGACAATATAATGAAAACTGATTCTCCCCCATTGGACTATTGTATGAAACTTTTAAAATGTGACTCAAGTGCTTATACTCAATTTATTGATATATTAATTGGAACAAAGCAGAATCATATTGTGGATACACTTTTGAAAGCAATGCCAATTGATTCAATGTAGATGGCTCCACCGCTCGAAAAAGGTAACGTTACAGAGGCACTCCTCTCCCCTTTCCCCTCAGTGAATTTATTGAGCGAGGACGATCAGTTCTGTTTTAGCTGTGAGAGAGTTGACATTGGAAACCAAAAATGTTCTATACATGTCCATTGTGCATGTACACTCTTGGCAGTTGGACTAAATGTGAGAATTGTACAATTATTGATGACTATAGTGAAAAGTGTAAATTATGTAATCCTTGTAAATTACATAGAGGCTATGCAGTACAAATTAAAGGATGTAATTCATGTCTTGAAGAGATTTTTGAATCTCACCCTAGAGGACACCTGTGCTCCAATTGTCACTATGATAAATCTGATCAGTGGGAGAATACTTACCCTGCTATGATTGGGAAGAATCCTAAACGTGATTTTAGTTTATTTCTACGAGATTGGTATCGTCGTGGATTTAAATTATTCTGGTAAGAGGAGTATGGTCAACAATTCAACAGATGGGGTAACAACACTATTTAGTTTATACGTCATCACGGTGACGACACTGCCTACTATGACTATAAACCTAGTGATAATTATTTGGCAGCTAACGAATTTGATTCACCATTTGAAATCACAGTACGTGATATTGCTTCAAATAGACAGATTGAAACTCGTGAATTTCATAATATGAATGCAAATAGTATCATTGACTATACAAAAAGATATGACAAGAGTAATGTTACATTGTACTGTAGAAAATGTGACCCTGACTTTGCAGTCAATCAAGATCAATATACAGTGAATCCAAATGATTTAGCGGTATTAGTGGTTCATGACAGTTGCCTATACACCTATGAAGAAATCTAAAATTAAGATTTAAATACAATGTTTAATTTATGCATTTTATCAATAAACAAATTCACAAGCATGTTTTAAGCACTTTACTCTTAGGGCACTGAAATCAATACTATATAGATCTGAGAGGATATTTTCCACTAGAAAGTCGTTCAGACGAGGATTCTCACCATAAATGTGGAGAAACTGCTTGTAAGTATAGCCACGGTATCGGAACACAAAATATAGTAGTGCATGGAAGACAGAGCTTTTAGTCGTTAGATCCTGCACCCTTTTTTGATTTTGAATAATAGTTTTCCCACTGCTCTCAGTATAGTTGCTGATGTAAGGTGTGTAAAATGTATAGCGTAGGCCAAGAGGATAAAAAAAATTCAATCTTTTTCATTGTTTGAAAGATGCACAGCCAATGACCCGTCAGCACAGTCGATGGACTGCTATTAACAATAATCAAGGTATTGTTCGCACTTTGAATTTTTCCAAGATAGTCTGAGGGCAGACAAAAGGATTTGTACTGGGACATATAGGGATCCATATTAAATACATTGATTATTTGACTGGTGTTCATGGTGCCAATTCTAGTAGAACACTGCCTTCGGGAGTGATTTCCCAATAGGTTTCATATTGATTTAGTGAGATTAGTGCAATACTCTCAGCCAATGGATCGGCAAATGTACACTCTAAACGCACACTCCCCGTACGTACTATACTCATATCCTGTGTGCCAGACAAATCCAATACAATGATGACCTTTGTTTTAGCGAACATATCTTCGGTTATACCATTTTCAAATAGTTGAGAGTCATGGTCTAGGGTTTGCATGGTCAACTCATACAATGTTCTATAGGATTTATCAAAAGATAGATTGTAGAGTGGGATACCATTTACTTTGCACACAAGAGATGAAAGTCCAAACATCTCGAATTTATGTGGACATTCAGTCCACAAACCTATTGAACTAGCGCTTTTTACAAATGCCAAAGCAAGTTCTCACGGAATTTCACCATTGATAAAGGATGAATCAGTGAAGGTACTTGAGCCCATAGCAATATGACGTTGATTGGTGATTATATGAGAAAAAAGCAGTTTAATATTATTCCCATTGGCTCTTAGTTTTTCCACGGCAAAAGCAACACAACTCATGACCTGTTGTTTGCGTATATGAAGTATTGCCGAGGTGAGAGAGAGACTTACATCAGGATTGGCAGCAAGTTCTTTTCTCAATATGAAATTGGAGGTTGCAAGCGTTAGTTTTATATCCACTTTAACATTGGGCGGCAGCAATTGGGGTATATTAAATATATAATGATATATTTTTCCAACTAGATGTAATTCACAAGTTGTAGCATTTTTAAGTGCATCTCTACTATCAGTATTTGTAATATATTAGTATCCATTGGAGGCGCCTCTCCATTCCTTGTATGACGTGGGTGTCATCAACATGAATTGTATATAGCTTGTATAGTTTGAGAGATTGTTGCTTGTGCTCACCAGCGTGCCATTGATGTAGACACTAATTTGACGAAATAAATTGTGTAGTATACAATTTTAATAGGATATCCCATCGGCTCGAATTGGCATTGTATTATCGGATTTACGGACTTTTATTTGTAAATCTATAAACGTTGAAGACATGTCCATGAAGTAGTCTTCATTGGAATAAATTTGAAAGTGGATATTATCGGAGAGGGGTTGTTGAAGATAAAATTGTTCATAGTATCCATGCTTGACACTAACATCGAAACTTTTATTTCTTAATAGATTCACAGAGGTGGTGATAGAGGGCTGAGACTCATCATCTGGTGGATAGAACGTTTTAGTCGCAACCGTGAAGTGTTGGTTCAACGAGTTTCTTTTTCGGGATTCTCGTCATGGTTTGTGTTAGCTTTTCCCTTATTCTCGTAGACGAGCGTGGTGATGTCTTTTGTTTTCGTCCTTAGTAGAGACTGATGAATGATGTGGTGTTTCTTGACCTTTTTAAACCTTTACCATTCTGTTTTAATTTTTCGCCAAGGGTTCGCGCACTGGACCTAAGATTTTCCGTAGCGCTTTTTTTAAAATCCTTGCCAGAGCCCCAATCGTATAGTGTAGAGCATGCAAACTCTGTCGCAGCCGGTACAAGATATTTTCTGGCCAGTGGTAGTGATGAGCGAAACAGCTTAGCAAACCAGCTGCCAAGACCATAGCCAGAAATTGACGAGCGACCCTTGTAATAGTCCATTTCATTGCCCTGTTGTCTCGGACCAAGAGTATTAACATAGCAGTCAATATCAGGACAAGTGAATGACACTTTTTTATACTACATCTTGTTGTTGAACGATAGGTCGAAAAAGACATATAATCACAGCCAAACCTTTTGAAATTGGTAGAGGGTCACCTAATTCAGTTCTTAGTGGTAACTGACAGAGTTCCAAATAGGAAGTGATTACGGGAATATACTGAAGATGCTTCATATTGTAGTGGTGAATATGTTCTCGATCGGTTTTTCGTTCAAGAACTCGTAGGAGGGGAATATTTGAATAAACGACCCGCGATGTTTCCACAAATGAAGCGTAGAGAAATATATAAGTGTCTCTGGAGAATGGAGGGAGGTAGTCGGCAAAAATGAAATTAGTGTTTCCGGCACTTTTACCATTGATTATATTGAGCTTAAATCCAAGAACATCTTTTAGATTATCATTGAGAATGATCTTTTCATTGGCGATAGGTGAACTAATATTGATCTTGCCCTCCTCCTTTGAATAGTTGAAATGAAAAGCTCCTTTTTTACGAGCGGAAATTCTTTTATTAATAGTACGACATAAATCATTCACACAGGTGAGTTCCACGTAGGGTAATAGAACATATGGTTATTCAGAGGAATTGATCTTTCCATATTTTTCTCGATCGCTAAAGAGTGGCCAATCATCATGTTGATCGCTAATGAGTGACCAATAATGGGGTCCAATTTTTATTTCATATTTACGATTCTTTCTCAGGATGTCATAGCTATTTTTAAGAATACAGTCAACAAGAGCCACTTCCTACTTTCCATCAAATTTATTGGTGGGGGAGACTTTCGCCCAAAAATCACTTGTTTTATTCAGATCATTGTAGAGAGGATCAGAAACATTGGACATGAAAGTCACATAGAAATCATTGGGCATTGTTAATATCTTCAGCACTGACCCAAGAATCAAAATCCGAGTTGTATCCTAGCCAGCGAACTAGTAACTGTTACGTACCCTTCCGAGTACGACTCTTTAATACCTTTTCAAATTGTTAACTTTCACTCGTGTTTCTAATTTTTTGTATTTCATAGTCATAAAAACAAACAAGAATCTCTTCACATTTGGTATCTCTTAGCCTATATGTTGTGGGTCTGGTGTCTAGGATTTTGGACACTTTAAAAAGTTCGGTGCTCCATAAATAGTTCCCCTTTTCAAAAATATTGGTGGTTCTATTAATTCGAACAGTATCACCAACATTAAATTTCTTCTTCTTTTTCTTCTCATTGCCATTGGAGTATTGCTTTAGAAAAGCATCAAATGTATTTTCACTGTAATGAACTTTCCGAGGGCTAGAGTTGGACAGAGATCGATGTGGTCGATGGTTGTATATCTGCATGATTTTATCTAAATCATGAATAAAAGCAGATGTATTTTTCAGTGTACAATATCTTGAAATTAATAGACGAATCGTTCTTATTAATCGTTCAGCCAATGCAGCCTTAATCAAACTGTGACTATGATAAAGTGGTGTATTATATTTCAATAGTAGCTCTTACATCTGGGGATTAACAAATACACTACTACGATCCAATTGGGTTTTTCTATACAAATCCTTTTCAAAAATACTTTTACTGGCCTGAGCAACTTCAAAACCTCTCTTTGATCGCCGTAGAATGGCGTATGCGTAGCGACTAAACACACTGATTGCCACCAGAATTTATTTGTAGGGTGCATTGTGATGCCGTTGAACTGCGTCTAGAGTTAGGAGATCCATTTGCATTATATGCAGAGGGAAAAAGGCTTTAGTTTGTCGATATTGTTTGCTGCGAAGCCTGTGATTCCGATGTAGTGTGTATCTCGGTTCATTTTCTAGATACTCTTTTACATTTTTCAATGTGGTGCCAGAGACAACTCTAGAAAGCGTTTTGGGAGAACTTAAACTTCCCGCTTCACCAATATTTTCATAGACACCTTTCAGAACTTCATCCATTTTGAACGCAAACACGTAGTGTAATGTCCACTCCCCTTTTGCAAACTGGAGGGTGAATCAATTCGTCTTCGCTTTTGACTAGCAGCCACAGGTGTTGTAAAATTAGTTGTGCTAGTATTTTCAAATATTGAATCTTCTTATTTTTTAAATGGTGCTGGTGTCGTTGGAGGACTATATTCTCTTAGTTTCTTTAGAATTTACTTATTGCCAATAAGACTTCTGGGGAAGTTTGATACACTTAGAAAGGTGTATAGATTATTGTCAAATGATAAAAGTCCTTTACGATTCGTCACCATATCACCTAAATTAAATCAACTAGATTATGACTTTTTCCCTGAATTATAATTCGTTTCCCTGTGCTATCGACTTGAACTTGATCACCAGTTTCCAACATGAGATAAGATAAAACTCTTTTACTCTGTTCTCGATAGGTGAGTGGCAATAGGTTTCCAATTTTAGATACACTCGAATTCAATTCCTTCTCCTTTGATTGTGCAGAATCTTGAGGAGATGTTTCCTGTTTAGAGGGATCTGTGACAGTGGCGACGGCGGTGGGTCTCTCACGATAAGGTTTATGTTTGTCCACACGTCGCAATACATCTTGAAGTAAAAGCAGTTTTTTGTCATCGGCAATATTCTCGTCATTAATGAATTTGCTTAGATTGTCTTCAAAATGTTCGACGGGCGAGAGGACAATTTCATAAGATGTTAATTTATATGGTTTTGCCATCTAGAGAAAACTATTTACAAGACCTATAATTATTGGCAGTAAAATTGTGAAAAAGCTACCGCCCGCTTGAAGGAGCCGTTTTCTTTTAAAATTTTTCACCTTGTTTTTAAAAACCAAGGCGCGGACAGTGGAACGATGTTGCTTTGTCTGTTGTCTAACACCATCTGGTAGTTGAAAAATTCCCTCACTTAAATTTAAACAAAGTTAATATATTATATTAATGAAATCGGTGTCGACCTCCAATGTACATAAAATCTTTACATGAATTGGTATTGAAGTTCTTTAAATGGTAATCAAAAGCCGTTGTTCACGAAGCTTTTTAAATATCATGATTGCAATTAAAAATCATTTGTATATTTAACTAGACGATCTGTAGTCATTTCTTTGTCGAAAACATCGGTGACTACACGTAGATACTCGGGCGTGCTCTGATTAAGATCCAGCAAAATGTAACCATAGGGTTTATTAGTCGCCTGAGTGTACGCTGACAACAGAAATTTTGGGGCGCCGGGGTATATCTGTTTATTGAGAGTTATGAGCGAGCTAGAATCACGAACGACTCGATAGATAATATAGATAGTGCAATTCAAAGCAAGGGTTCGCATACATTTGCTCTGATGAAACAGATTGTGTAGAACTAGGGTTATGGAAATGTGTTCATGATGAGATAGGACAGTGAACAGTTGTAGCATTTCCTGTGAGAACTGTTCAATGGATTCAGCCAAATCATCAATAATCAGCCACGAGTTCGGTTCAATACTATTGAAAACATCAAGTCCCCGTATGAATTGTATTGGTCTGGTTGTGGCAATAGCTTTTATTTGATCGTAGGACTCCTTCCAAATACTATAGCAATAGTAGATTTTTTTCGGTTTTTCCAAAAACATTTTATCGCAATTTTGAATTATTGTAGCTAAAAGTGTTGTTTTCCCCGACATTGAGGGCCCACACAGAAACGATCTGAAGTGTGTTTTAAATTGATACATGCTGTTGACAACAGTCGGACTATAACTAACTGTAAATCATACGTGTCCAATGAATAAGTAGTAGCAATAATTTTCCCATAGATTTATCTAGTACACTAACAACAAAAAACAATATTTCATGGCAGCATTTATTTCGGCAATATGAAAACAAATATTTGTTCAACATGAACAATGATAACACTTTATGCACAATATAAATAAAAACACCTTTGTCCATCAACAGCAAGAACACTTATTGTCTTTAAAAACTTTTCTGTACAACAACATCAACACTTTTCTATACAACAACACTTGAAAAAAAAAACAGAAAACACTTGGAACATGAACTGGCACAGTTGAACATTATGAATTTAAAGGTAGGGTCCCCCCCCAGGGTCGCGGGGCCAAAGGTCGGCCTTGGGCGGGACCCCCCATCCCCCGGGAGCTGCGGGCAGGAACCCCCTCCCCTCCCCCAGCCCCCCGGGAGCCGGCCACGGGAAGGGCCCCCACCCCCCGGGAACCGCGAGGGTGAAAAAACAGTACAATAGTTGTCGTCACTGCTACAGGTTAGTGGTTGGGTTAGTTGAGGTTAGGTTAGTTAATTTATGAACGGGTTGGGTGGTTAGTTAATTTATGAATGGGTTGGGTGGTTAGTTGGTTAGTTGATTAGTCAGATTAGGTTAATTTATCCAGACCAAGTTGATTGCGATAGTCTATGCATTCAACTCGGTCTGAAATATGGTAGTGACCATGAGGCAGGACACTTACACCATTCTCGAGCACATAGACTTTGTCGGATATACACGACATTGCATTTTTTTCCACTCTCACAGTATAATTTCTATACTGTAGAGAGCGAATTGCAAGCACTTGTGCTCTCGGCACTAGCCTACTTTCTACACAGTCTCTGTACACGCTCATGTTGAAATTGCTCTTTAAAAAGTGTTTAGGCATCCCTTTACACGCCTGCTTTTCATCCCCACTATGAGTTTTAACGCAATAAACTTTGGGACCCAGGAACACCTCCCTAGATATCAAATTACTCCCTGTCTCTGATTTTAACATTAATAGTTGGTTGGGGGCTTGACGTTTCACCAACTTTGGATAGAGGGACGGATTCCAGTTGGAGAAATCCAACCGCGAGCTGATATGTTCCCCCTTCTTTAAACCACCCAATAAATCCTTGGTCCTATTTACCTTTAACAGCAGATAATATGTATCCCCATAGTAAACTTGAACATCCCCCGCCCGTGGCCATTGCAACTTGCACACATTATAAAAAAACGACAACATGAGCTTTTTGGAAATTTCCAGTACTAAGATGCTACTCGAAGTATACTTTTCTAGTACTCAATGTTGCTTTCATCTGGGAAGGAGAACAATACCAGCCTATTCGGTTGTGAACTATGTCAAATTAGGATCGGCACAAATTTGAATCGACACGAGAGGTCCGTTCAGAACATTAGATAGGGATCTATTACGTACGCTTTCGAACATTTTGCCAAAAGCTGAATTTAGGATGAGTTTGTACATTTCCTTCTCTACCTTTGAGTTTGCCCTAGAGCGTTTATCGACAAAAGTATCGATAAACGTCTTTAAATAATGTTTCTGATTGAACTGCAGGACCTTATGTATTTTGGTGATTTTGAAACCATTGTTCACCATCCAGTGCAAAAGCACATGGTGAACAACGATATTCTCCTTAGGGTCCAAATCAGCAATCAGTTTTTGCCTAGAGGGAGTCCAGTGCATCCCCATATCCTCAACCAATGATCGATTGTAGGGGCTCAGTGAGTCCCTGGTCACTGGTCGATTGTTACAGGGAAAAACTAAATCTTTGACTGAGTCGTGAAGTGCCAGAGGAATGTGCCCGTCAATTTCAAAGATCCATCCTTGCGGCCCATTGTCCTTGACGGTGGTAATGTCGGGGAACACACAAGGATTCTCAAGCCATTGATAGTTCCCACACGGCAAAGAGTAGTGGGACATTGCCGAGGGGTACAATGAGTTCATGTCCAAGAACACTGCATTTGACTTCGCACCGGTGTTTTGTCCGCTCGGATCGGTTGACAAGACGCGGTCCCCATGAAAAACATACCCTCCCCTCATTGAACGCTCTACAAAAAGGTGCTGATCTACGTCGGTGATTAGGCCTATTTCCTCCCTACTAATTTTTAAAATCAAATCCATCACCAAATGGGGTGTGGAAAAATAATAGCCTTTATCTAACCTGAACTCTGAATAGATTTGGTCTGTGTTCTTACAGACTATATCCAACAGAGTTGAAACGTCACTGGCCAAGTACAGTCTACAATAATCCCACCCATTTTTACAATTCCCCTTAAACCACACCTTCTTGGCAAACTCATACTCCTCGGTTGTGCATTCACTGTTGGTCAGTGAATTGTAAAAAGCTTCAATTGGCGGTAGTTTCACCTCGCTTAAGCGAGCGCCAGAACAGTAATAATCGTATGCATATACACCTTTAAAGGTTAATAGGTCATACATTTCACTGTCTGGAAAGTGCTGTTTAAGCAAGGGAAAGCTATCAAAATTGTCGCTTTTCTGCACTTGAATCATTTGACTCAATGCCTAGTGAAAAAAACTAAAATAATTTAAAAACAAGATTGTATTCCAGCAAGCATGTCCATTATCCACAGCCTGCCATTTCAGTTCGAGAAGCAACCTCTTCGGCCGATTTGGGAATAAAGTTATAGGTAAATGAACTGTTTACCCATAGACTTTCTACTCCCCCTCCCTCTCTGTGCATACGTGCCAGTGCTGGTAAAATAAATTTTAAGTCGTAATTTGAGTTGTGAATAAAAACAGGGATAAAAAACTGTTGGCTAACATTTAAATTACACGATTGATGCGCTACCCCTCTAAAATTACTACCCCCAGATGATATTTCCTGCCACAAGTGATCATGATCTCTGACTTTCCCCCTCCCCCCTCTTTTCCCTTTCGTCGCCTTATCCCCCTCTTCAAACTCCCCTTTACAAACCCAACATATTTTTTGATTTTGACGATCCTCTGCAGACACCACCATTGAATAATGGGTATTTCTCAAACGAGAAATAGCACCATTAGCCGTGCCAATTAGTTTAGTCAGTGCCTTGACCATGCACTCGTCGTCCCCCTCATCCAATGTTTCTACTATTTCTAACAATGATATGGTGTTAGAACTGTCTCTTTGCGCATGAGCATAGGACACTGCAATAGCTTGGTGTTCTTTGACTCGGTTTGAAATCGGGGGTCATTCACCTCCCCCAGCTTAGCTTCACAGTCTAAAGATTTTTTGTTGCACTGGAGGAGGGTGTTTTGAAAATTTTTAAAATGTAGAATGGCCCAATCCCCTGAAACTGTTTCCACAGTCTTATAGCCATGCTGTCTATAGTGCTTCACATGATCCCATATTTTTATATCACTACGGCATTGTGACAGGCATGTCGGACAGTAGAAACGGGTCCCCCTATGCTTACCACCCCCCAGAACTCTACTAATGTCTGTGATCGGGTTAAAATGGCCAATTGAATTGGCAAGGTCACTAGGTGTTGTATACAACAATCAAACCCAGTGTTTGACTAATTCAATTGACGGGTCTCTTACAGGGAAAACCACCCCCTTCTTTTTTGAACGAACCCCATCTTCAAATTCAGTTTCATCCTGAACCACAGTAACGCCGATATTTAAATGGGCATTAGCCCTTTCAAAAATGTAAATGGATCTTAGCGTTACTGGGTATTTTCCTTCTAAACAAGAGACATCTACAACTGGAAAGTTGGACCCTTCCTTCCCATGTACAGCCCAGTGATCTAAATTCGTCTTGGTAGCGTCACGTGCTAGAGGCTCGAATTCTGATATGAGTAAAGCATACTTGAAACATTTTTGACCTGTTTCAAAACAGATCTTCTGGACACCTTGACATCCTTCTAGATCCGGATTATATTTTAAAACTACTGCTCTTTCCCCACCCCCTCTTAAAATAAAATCTTTCTTAAATTTACAAGTATTTACACTTAAATTTTCAATATATAAAACTACAGACCCGCTCCCATTTTCGTTATAGTTCTCAAGATGCGCAATAATTTGACCTACCCAATTCGAAAAAACACCCTCAAAATTTACTAAATTTGAATAAATTGCGCGCATCTTGGAATGTATAAAATGATAATAAACTTCACTTTTCCCCTCATTTAAATAAAAAACCTTTAAAACAATAGAAACCTTAATTGAATCCCTACCTCCCCACAACTGAATTTGGTTCTCCAGTAGTGCACGAATTTTATCTACATAGTCATGCACAATTTCTACGGGATCAAACACAAAATTTCTCCCCATAAGTGAATTAAAAGGATCCCCAAAAGTCGCAGTGTAAACAACTATATTATTTAATATTGAATTTGACAATTGAGTCTGGAAAAGTTGTACCCCCCTCCCCCTCTTGTTTATTACCCCCGCCGCCAAGTTGTTCAACAATATTTGGGGTATGTGAATGCTCCACTTCAGTTGTTTGAAGTGGAAGTAGGTAATCAGTGGGGGATAGAGGAGGGTTCCCAGTTAATTCGTTTGTAAAATCCTCTATAATTTGTAGGGTGTTTGGACTTAGCAATGGCAAGTCCCCCTCTGAACTAGGAACATTACCTTGCTCAACTGTGTTAGGTTCTACATTGAAATAATTACTTAGAAAATTATTAATATTAAAAGGTATTTCATCGGAATTAACAATACCATCCCATTCATTGATATGTGAATTGTCCTGAATGACATGAAATTCCGTGGACGCGAGTTCTTCCTCTCCTCCAACTGATGCCGATGGTGATAATGAATAAGGGACCAATGCTCCAACCTATAAATGGAAAAATAGCTTATTTTCAAAGTGTTCAAATCATCCCTACTGTTAAAATTTGGATTATTATTTAAAGTCAGCGATTAGTAGTATGCACATAGTAGCATTTGGTTAATTCACTGTCCCCCCCCCCACAACTATCGATATTCTGAAAGCAGTCAATTTCCAACTTAATATAAGATATTTACAATCTAAAACACCGCTTTACATAGAAGGTGGCAATTTAATTTTTTTCAAAAAATAGTTTATTTTCAATGTGTTCAAATCAGCCATGCTGTTTTTTTGTTTTTTTTTCGCGGCGCTTCTCGGGCCTGCAGCGCATCCCGTGGCACTTCTCGGGCCTGCAGCGCATCCCGCGGCGCTTCTCGGGCCTGCAGCGCATCCCGCGGGTACTTCCCGCAGCGCTTCCCGCAGCGCTTCCCGACCCCCCACCGCGTGGCTCCCAATCCCCCTTACATAATGCCCGCCAAAAGTTGAAATATTCGCTTAGACTGCATAAGTCGCTATTTCTCTCTAATTCCATACAGGCTCTGAACTCATGAGCTTAATTATTGTAACCCGTCGCGCGAGTGTTCATATTTCCAAGACTGAACTTCAGACGAGGAAAATACAACAATTAAATGTCGGGAACCGTTAACTCCGTATATTGTCAACTTGGTTTCCCCTCGCTAGAATCTTGGCAATGGTTTGTAAGATTGAAAGCTATTTTAAAAATATCCTTGCGCAAATTAGAACGCCGATATGTGACAGATAGATAAATGGGAATAATCTCAGTTCCTTCTTCTCTTAAAACTATGTGATATTCAATTGTGAAAAAAATAGCATTCACAGAGTTTCAAAGGCGGTGATTATTAATTGACTAGAAATTACCTAAAAATATTATTATGTGATAGTGAAGAGATAGGGGGAATGCATAGAAAATAGTAAAGATTAGAAAAAAAGAGCAGTTTGACAAGCAAAAAAAATTACATTTAGATATCTCCAAGAGAGGGCAGAGAAAATAATGGTTGGGGGCGAGGGGTTAATATTTTAATATCTCTGAGACACACTTTTACACAGTGTTGAAAAATAGTGAAAAGAAAAGACTAAAAAACATTGGAAGTAATAGATATATATTTCTATAAGATGGGTAGGAAAAATGCTTACATTTTCAAATCCTGGCTGCACTTGGATGCCGGATGGTCCAGGTAGCGTGTGTCCGAGGGCAACCTCATGATTTTCTATAGTTCCTGAGACCCACGCCAATGTAGGATAAGAGGATGACGGGTAAGCTACCTCACAATTTTCCACAACTGCGGCATTGAAAGTATCCATCCACTCTCTTTTGGGTTTTCGAGCTGGCTGTATTGTTGCCTGTGCAGATGGAGCTTGGGCCGACAGTGTAGAGCTAGAGGGCATCGGACAGTGGCCATATTGAACAACTGTTGCAGGGGTTATATCTAGGACCCTAGCCCTCTTACTGGGAGGCGATGGGCATTCTTCATAATTTGCATTATCCCTTGCTCTCTTACTGGGTGGCGACGGGTATTCTTCACAATTTGCCTTAAAGAAGAGAAAAAGTTAGTATGATAAATAATTTCTCCCTTTTTCACAGAAGGAAAATTAGTACCCCCCCCCCCCATCCCCAGCCTAACCATAATTTTGTCTAGAAAATCGAATCTGTGAAAGATGAATTACGGCTCACTGAGCCGTTCAAAATTCAGCCTATAAAAGTCGGCCTAGTTTGTTTCTAAGCTGTTTGAAGAAAATACCCCCTAATACTAAACGTTGAAAATGTAAATATTTAGTCTTTTACTTATTTAACCAAACATTGAAGCATTGATCTAATCTATGGTTCTTTTTCAGTTATCCAATAAATAAAAACAAGTTTTTTTTTCTAACTGAAAGTAAGGAGCGCCATTTAAATTTAAAACGAACAGAAATTATTCCGTATATGAATGAGGGCTAAATAAAGTTTTACAGAAGGAAAATTAGTACCCCCCCATCTCCAGCCTAACCATAATTTTGTCTAGAAAAGCATTTATCGCATTTCAGTAAAGCACAACATAAAAAAAATTCGCGAAATATACTATACTCGCGTCCTTTTGAATCTATGAAAGATGAAATACGGCTCACTGAGTCGTTCAAAATTCAGCCTATAAAAGTCGGCCTAGTTTGTTTCTAAGCTGTTTGAAGAAATCCCCCCCCCTAATACTAAACGTTGAAAATGTAAATATTTAGTCTTTTACTTATTTAACCAAACATTGAAGCATTGATCTAAGCTATGGTTCTTTTTCAGTTATCCAATAAATAAAAACAAGTTTTTAGTTGCATCCTTTTGAATCTGTGAAACCTTTGGAAGCTAAACTGCTAACGAGCAGGAAGTGCTTTAAAAAAGGGTCAGAGCTAATTATAGGCCTCGCGCTGGAGCCTTGTGTCAAAACCAGAGCGGGTTAATAACAACAGCGACGGATGTCTCAGTTAGAGAAAAGATTACAATAAAGAAAAGCTATAATTTTTCGAAAAGATAATTATTTCTATTTGCGACAATTTTGATTGTAAAAACAATGAGAGAGGGGGTTAGGTTTTGAGGGTAAAAAGAACATATTTTATGTTTTCTATCGAGTATGAAGATTGTATAGTGATGTTTGTACTAGAGTGGGAGGGGGGGTTACCTGAATATACTGGAGGGTGACCAATGAAAATAATTTTATTTTGAAAATAAAAATGAAAATGTATTAAATCAGAACTTACATGGCAAATTGAAGTTGACATGGCTTCTAAAGAGTCAAATTTATCCATTCTTGTGTCATCAACTATGTCAAAATACTTTCTGATAATTTAATCACATTGCATGCCCGTTATATACGAAATCTCAAGGGTGAATTGTTATGTAACGGGTCGCTGATTGGCTGAGAAGGAAACACGTGATCTAACTGTTTCCTATTTCTGGAAACTCATAACATTTGCCTCGAGCATACACTTACAACAACAAATACTGTTTCCTATTTCTGGATCATAACAATTGCCTCGAGCATACACTTACAACAACAACAACAACAAATACTGTTTCCTATTTCTGAATCATAACATTTGCCTCGAGCATAAACTTACAACAACAAATACTGTTTCCTATTTCTGGATCATAACATTTGCCTCGAGCATACACTTACAACAACAAATACTGTTTCCTATTTCTGCATCACAATTTTTTCCCCTAGCGGGCAATTGGCCAAAAACAACAGCACCTAATATTGTTTCCTAATTCTGCATCATAACAATCTCCCCTAGCGGGCCATTGGCCAAAAACAACAACACCCTTGGAGAAAGAGGTCATTGACCGATTACGCAATCATTCTCCCTAATGACTCTATGCCCATATATGATGTGCTGTCATGAGTAACACCTCCCTCTCTACTAGTATCAAGTACTACTATTAGGTTAATGTAGTGTTTCATTTAAGTTTTTATAATGATCGCTGATCAAAGTTTATGTTATTTGTACCTTTTATTTATGTTATTTTACTGTGTGTAGGGCCGTATATTTGGCTTTATAAAACACTTATCTATCTATATATCTGATATGCAGAATAATTGTACCAAACTCATTTTGCATGCAGACCCGCTATACTTTACCCCCCCCCCCCCGCCCCTACATGTAAATTTAAAGCCCAAACTTATTTCTAAAGTAACGAAGAAACTAACCAAAAAACCGGTGTGTTGTCGAATTTTCCACAGCGTAAATTTGAGTGAGTGGCGTATAATACGGTACACAAGTACCAAAATTCCTTCCCCCTACGGAAATAAAAAATAAAATAAAACTCAAATAAAATTGTCAAATTTGGAAAGCCTTATTTTCCACGGGGGGTATTTTCCAAGGGGGGATTTATCGGGGTGATGTATTCCACGGGGAGGGGGGTGTTTTCCGTGGGGGGTATTTTCTAGGGAGTACTTTCCAAGAAAATACCCCCCCCCCTCCCGGAAAATACCCCCGTTGGAAAATACCCCCGGAAAATAATCCCCCTGAAAATACGACCGCGTGGAAAATACACTTCGGAAAATACCCCCAGAAAATCCCCCCCGCGGAAAATAACCCCCCCCCCCCACGTGTAAATTACCCCTCCTTTAGAAATTACCCCACGGTAAATACCCCCTCGGAAAATACCCCCGCCCCCCGTGAAAATAAGACTTTCTAAATTTGAAAATTGTTTTCTGACTTCAAACTGTCCAAATACCTTACCCCCGCTAAATACCCCCCCCCCGTTCGGAAACCCTCTCCCCCCGCCCCTCATGGAAAAGAAGGCTTTACAAATTTGTAAATTCTATTTGAGTTTTATTTTTTTAATTTCCGTAGTGGGAAGGAGTCTTAGTACTTGTGTATTATGGGCAACTCACTCAAGTTTACGCTGCGTAGAAGTCAAGAACAAAACCGGTTTCTTCGTTAGTTTTTTTTCAACTTAGCGCGAGACAAGACAAAGATAAGTGACAGAGTATATGGGAAATTACATAGTTTGGGCTCTAGCGAGGTATCTAGAAATTTTGTCAAATAAAAAAAAAAAACATTTTGCATGCAGACCCGCTATACTTTACCCCTCCCCCTTAATGTGCAAATCTATAGCCCAAATTTATTTCTAAAGTAAAGAAGAAACTAAGGAAAAAACAGTCGTGTTCTCGAATTTTACACAACGTAGACTTGAGTGGGTGGAACATAATACGCAAGTACCAAAATTCCTTCCCCCAGCGAAAATAAAAAAAAAACTCAAATAAATTCTCAAATTTGGAAAGCCTTCTTTTCCACGTAGGGGGAGGTATTTTTTGGTAGGGGGTATTTACCGTAGAGGTATTTTACGTAGTGGGTGGTATTTCCCGGGGGTATTTGTTGAGGTGTTTATTTTCCACGGGGGGGGATGTATTTTCCGGGGGAATATTTTTCGTGGGGGGGGGGGGTATTTTCCGTGGAGGGTATTCTCCGGGGGTGTTTTACGGGGGGGGGGGGTATTTCCCGCAGAGATATTTTCTTGGGGAGGTATTTTCCGGGGTTAATTGCCGGAGGGGGGGGGGGTAAACGCGAGACACCATATATGTATAGATAAACACATTGTTGAATAAGCCTAGCGTCTCTACATTTACTCGGGCTTTTTGCGTAACTTCACTTGTGTGGTTCTCGTACCATTAGTTTTCTTAATTAAAACTAATTATAATTTATTTATTACTCATTATGAAAAAAAAGAAGTGGAGTACATCAAAAACAAAAAACAAAAAAGCAAATTTGCACACTTAACAAGTATTTAGATAAAACGACGTAAATTATGGCGCGCAGTAAGACATGCAGATTCCAACAGCTTTCCCGCAAGCACAGTCACTTTTTCCCGTAAATCAGGGAGGCCGAATCGCGATGTTAGATGCTGGTTCCGGAACCAAAGAGGGAGGTACCGAGAAAATTTAAAATAAAAAGTCCTGAGAGATTTGAGATCTTTAGGTTTCAGAATCGAAAGATTCCCAGATAAAAAAAGAATAGAATGATCACAAAATGGACAATATAACATCCCAAGCGCTTTTCTATTTTGTCTCGCTTTGTTTGCAACAACCTTTGAATATCCAATCTGAATTTTGTTCTTAGCATTAGAAACTGTCAGAGCCTGAAGTGTTCTGAGATTATTAGTAGTGTGAACACCAAGCCACAGAAAAGAAGAGACACAGGGAATAGAGGAAAAGCCACAGTTAAGAGGGAGACTTGCACTCAAATTAAACGAAATATATTCGCACTTATCAACGTTCAGCATAAGCCCAATCCGTCTGAACTGGTCTGAGATCCATCTGACAGAATGTGAGAGCCCAGCCCTAGAACGACTGACAAGTAGCACATCGTCCGCATAGGCGAGATACGAGACATCAATTTCATCAGAAATGAAAGTTGAAGGCAAAGATGAAAGGATAGGAGCAATACATAACTTAAAAATAGTTGGAGAAAGCACACAACCTTGACAGACCCCACACCGAAGAAACACTTTTGAATCAGAAGTTACTCCATTACATTTTACTCGAATAGAAGAGTTAGAATACCAGTACCGTAACAAAACAACAATAGAAAGGTTAATATCATAGGCAGCGCGCTAGCCCTGCCTAAGTAAAAAACGATGTGGGCACAATGTGTTTTTTTTCTCCACCCGGGCACTTCGTATCGAAGAGGTTGTCGTAGAAACTTCGAAAATGGCTCATTCGATTGGAAATTGGATTCGCTAGTGCCATTTTTAATAGTCGAAAGTGATTGGAGGGCAACTGCCCCCCACGCCCATTATTCCCCCAGACATATACAATCAAACTTTTGAGATAGCCATTTTGTTCAGCGTAGTTGATTTCCAGATAGAAAATATCTTTTTGAGGAGGACACTCCCCCACAACCATCGGGGCAAGGGTTTAAAGTTATGCCCTGGGGGCATATAAGGTTTTTATAGAAGGCCATGTCGTAGAAACTTAAAAAGGCTCATTCGATTGGAAATTCAAAAGGCTAGTGCCCTTTTTAATAGTAGAAAGTGATTGGAGGGCAACTAGCCCCCCCCCCCAACACACCCATCATTCCCCCCAACACATCCAATCAAAATTTTGAGATAGCCATTTTGTTCATCGTAGTTGATTTCTACATAGAAAATATCTTTTTGAGGAGGGCACTCCCCCACAACCCTCGTGGCAAGGGTTTTAAGTTATGCCCTCAGGGCATATAAGGTTTTTATAGTATGTGTTGTCGTAGAAACTTCAAAAAAGGCTCATTCGATTGGGAATTCAAAGGGCTAGTGTCCTTTTTAATAGTCAAAAGTTATTGGAGGGCAACTACCCCCCACGCCCATCATTCCCCCAAAAAAATCCAATCAAAATTTTGAGATAGCCATTTTGTTCAGCGTAGTAGACTTCCAGATAGAAAATATCTTTTTGAGGAGGACACTCCCCTACAACCCTCTGGGCAAGGGTTGTAAGTTATGCTCTCGGGGCATATAAGGTTTTTATAGAAGGCGTTGTCGTAGATACTTCAAAAAAGGCTCATTCGATTGGAAATTCAAAGGGCTAATGCCCTTTTTAATAGTTGAAAGTGATTGAACGGTAAGTAACCCCCCTCTCTCACCCACCTTTTCATAGGCAGCGCGCTAGCGCTGCCTATGTAAAGAACGACGTGGGCACAATGTGTTGTTTTTTTTTTTTTTTTTTTTCTACATGCCCGGGCACTTCGTATCGAAGGAGTCGTCGTAGAAACTTCGAAAAGGGCTCAGTCGATTGGAAATTGGAGTGGCTAGTGTTCTTTTTAATAGTCGAAAGTGATTGAAGGGTAACTAACCCCCCCCCCCCACGCCCATAATTCCCCCAAACACATCCAATCAAAATTTTGAGATAGCCATTTTCTTCAGCGTAGTTGATTTCCAAATACAAACTATGTTTTTGAGGAGGACACTCATCCACAACCCTCAGGGCAAGGGTTTTAAGTTATGCCCTCGGGGCATATAAGGTTTTATAGAAAATGTTGTCGTAGAAACGTCAAAACTGGCTCATTGGATTGGAAATTTGAGGGGGTATTGCCTTTTTTAGTATATGAATGTGACTAGAGGGCGAAAAGCCCCCCCTCCCAAACGCATCGTTTCCCCAAACACGTCCAATACAAACAATTAGCTCGCCATAGTGTCCAATACAATTTTATCCCAGATAGAAATAATGTTTTTGAGGAGGATACTCCCCAAAACCCTCGGGGCAGGGGTTTAAATTTATGCCCTGGGGGCATTTAATGTTCTTATTAAAGGCGTTGTCGTAGCAACTTCAAAAAAACTCATTCGATTGGAAATTCAAAGGGCTAGTGTCCTTTTTAATAGTCGAAAGCGATTTTAGGGCAACTAGCCCCCCCCCCTACGCCCATCATTCCCCCAAACACATCCCATCAAAATTTTGAGATAGCCATTAAGTTCAGCGTAGTTGATTTCCAGATAGAAAATATGTTTTTGAGGAGGACACTCCCCCGAAACCCTCAGGGCAAGGGTTTTAAGTTATGCCCTGGGGGCATGTAAGGTTTTTATAGAACGCGTTGTCGTAGAAACTTCAAAACAGGCTCATTCGATGGGAAATTCAAATGGCTAGTTCTATTCTTAATAGCCGAAAGTGATTGGAGGGGAACTAGCCCCTCCCCCACGCCCATTATTCTCCCAAACACATCCAATTAAAATTTTGAGGTAGCCATTTTGTTCAGCGTAGTTGATTTCCAGATAGAAAATACGTTTTTGAGGAGGACACTCCCCACCAACCCTCAGGGCAAGGGTTTTAAGTTATATCCTGGGGTACATAAGGTTTTTATAGAAGGCGTTGTCATAGAAACTTCAAAAGGGGCTCATTTGATTGAAAATTAAAAGGGCTAGTGCCCTTTTTAATTGTAGACAGTGGTTGGAGGGCAACTAGCCCCCTCCCCCCAACGTCCATCATTCACCCAAAGCCATCCAATCAAAATTTTGAGATAGCCATTTTGTTCAGCGTGGCTTATTTCTGGATAGAAAATATGTTTTTGAGGAGGAAACTCCCCCTCAACCCTCAGGGCAAGGGTTTTAAGTTATGCCCAGGAGGCATATAATGTTTTTATAGAAGGCGTTGTCGTAGAAACTTCAAAAAAATCTCATTCAATTGGGAATTCAAAGGGCTAGTGCCCTTTTTAATAGTCGAAAGTGTTTGGAGGGCAACTAGCCCCCCCCCTCCCACGCCAATCATTCCCCCAAACACATCCAATAAAAATTTTGAGATAGCCATTTTGTTGAGCGTAGTTGATTTACAGATAGAAAATATGTTTTTGAGGAGGATACACCGCCACAGCTCTCAGGGCGAGTATTTTAAGTTATGCCCTGGGGGCTTATAAGACTTTTATAGAAGACGTTGACGTAGAAACTTCAGAAAAGGGCTCATTCGATTTGAAATTCAAAGGGCTAGTGCCCTTTTTAATAGTCGAAAGTGATTAGTAATATTTTTTGTTTTTGTTGTTGTTTAGACCAGGGCACTTCGTATCGAAGGAGTTGTCGTAGGAACTTCGAAAGGGGCTCATTCGATTGAAAATAGAAAGGGCTGATGCCCTTTTTAATAGTCGAAAGTGATTGGAGGGCTACTAATCCCCCTTCCACTCCCACCCTCCCATTTGCCCATTATGTTAAAAAAACTAAATGTTGCCTCAAAATTAAATCAAAATGCACTGTGATAATGATAATTCCCAATAAGGCATCTCAGCAGTATCCCAAGAACGACTGGGGGTATTATGTTCAAACTTTCGAGGCTACATCTGCTCTTAAAATTCAACCAATTCAAAATAGTGTAAATGTATCAAAGCTTTCAAAGAAAGTAAACAGATTTTTTGCGAATGGTATGAAGTTTTCCATCTCAGGTCAACTAGAGGAGGTATGAAACTAAGTTAAACAGTGCTATTTGTGTCCATATTTTTAAAAATGTGTATGTTGTTAAAAATTGCTAAAAACTTTTCTCCGGCATACCAAACTATAAAGTCTTAAAAAACGAAAAGATTTACAGTATTATTTTCTTCTTCCCTGAAAAGACTATTTCAATATAAAACAAACAGAAATTAACTAAAAAAAAAAAATTCCCACAAATTAAGTATTTCAGATAGAAGTAAAAAACTCAGTATATCAGAAAAGAAGCAAAAATAGACTAAAATAACGTACCAGACTCGAAACTGCCACAAATCACCATTAATAAATAAAAAAAACCCAAAAGGAACAGAAATTAAAATAAACCACCGAGTCAAACTTAAAACGAGCAGAAATTAACATAAGTTGGGCGCAAAACCCCTATGCCTTCCCAAGTCCAGATCAAAATTTGCACTTTACTGAAAAAAATATAAATGTTTTTACTTTTATAACTTTAATAGATCAAATAATTTTAACATTTTGATTACTAAATGTCAGTGTATGTATATTCAACTGACAATGCACATTCATTTGTATTTCTTTCAGTAAAGTGCAAATTTTGTTCTGGCTTTGGGAAGGCCTAGGGGTTTTGCACCCAACTTATGTTAATTTATGCTCGTTTTGAGTTTGACTCGGTTATTTATTTTAATTTCTGTTCGTTGTGGGTTTCATTTATTTATCGATGCTGATTTGTGGTAGCTTCACGCTTGGTACATTTTTTTTTTATTTTTGCTCATTTTTTGTTTAATGGAGTTCTTATCTTTTCTTTGAAAACTTATTTTGTGGAAAATATTTTTTTAATTAAATATTAGAAAAAAGTGAATAGAGTGCGTGTGAGTGGACTATACCATCGAAAGCTTTCGAAAGATCAAGAGCACAGATATGAAGAGGAGAATTATTATTACCAGATTGCAACAGGGGGGAAGCTAAAACATGATGGGCGTGCTGACATCCCAGCCTTTTTTGAAAGCAAAATTAGATTTCACCAAAATTAATATTTTCTGAAATGAAAGGGAGAAGAATATATTGAAAAATTTTGCTAAGATTACACGAAACAGTATTTGGTCGATGTGAATTACACACTGATGAAGTTTTTCCACGCTTTAAAACCGAGTTGACTGTGCCACAGAGAAAACTGTCGGGAACCATAGAAGTAGATAAACACATCTGAATCAGTAGCTGAAGGTGACTATCAATGTCGGGCAAACTACTTTCAAATGATAAGAAGAAATTCCGTCTTGATCAATAGAGCTAGATTGCATGTTCTTAATAGCTTGACCAATATCTACAGTAGAAACCAATAATACCTTACTCTGAGAAATACGACTAGGCAAACACGACCCAAGAAGATTACAAAAAAGGTTTTCAACTTCCTGGTTCACCTTGCCGAAAATATCATTATAATACGACACCCAAGTATGAACTGCTATTTCGGGGGATGATTTTCCGGGGGGAGGGGATTTTCCATGGCGAAATATTTTCCACGGGGGGGGGGTGTGTATTTTCTGGGGTGGGGCATTTTCTGTGGGATATTTTTCACCGGGGGTATTTTCCGTGGGGGGGTGTTCCGGGAGGTAATCGCCAGGGGAGACGCTTGATAAATACACTGTTGAATGAGCGTGGCCTCTCTCCATTTACTCGAGCTTTTTGCTTAACTTAGCTAGTGTGGTACTCGTGTCATTAGCTTTCTTAATTGGCCCTTCCTCGGGTCATTTTTTTTGTTTTTTTTTACAGAAAAAAAAGTGTCACGATCTTTCATTTTTCCAGCCTATTACAAATGAAATAGAACACTTATGCGACTTATATCGTTCTAGCTTTACTTTTTTGTTTATCCCGATGCATTGTTCTTTATATTATAGTTCATTCTTGACTGATTTCTGTCTTTCTAAAAAGCTATCATGGTCTGCTTCAATTCTTTCTCCCTTTTGCGATTGGTCTTATAGAAAAACATTTCCCGTCAGTGATTGGTTCATTTATCTGTGGATGCGTCGGAAGAAGATAGGTTAAAAGATTTCTAGAGATGGGATCAAAGTAAGTTGGGAACTTGTTAGGATATGTTCACATCTAGGAGTGAAATGAATTCGGATACAATGCTGATGGTACCTTTAGTAATCCTCCTGCTAATGGACCTTACTATAGTTAAATGTATGTATTATTATAGACACATCAAATAAATAGTCTTGGTTCTGGAGTTGCTAGCTGAGAATATTTAGTTAGTATTTTATTTTGCCTTTTCTAATAACTAATATTTGATTTTTTTTTTAATTATTAATTTGATCATGGTTATCAACAGTAGGCTTGGTGTACCCCCTGTCCCTAACCTGGGCTGACAGAACCAAGAAGTTTACAAATGACGCACCTATAATTTGAATTAAATTTTTAATTCATAATATCTAAATTGTTACATTCCTAAATTTTAGATTATTATCTAATCTTCAATTTGATTTTTATTTTGATCCCAATTTAGTACAACTAAAGAAGTTTCAAATAACCTGTAATTTTTTTTTTTAGATGAAATAATATTTGAATGGTTTTGGAAAATAGGCAAAAAAATATACGAAAAGATGAAAAAATTTGGATTAAATTTACAGCATTAAATTGAATATTTATATATATGAGCCTTATTAACTCCTGAAAGAGCCTTGGATGTTCTGTTTAAAAGATTCAGAACTTCCTATTTCTGTAGAAAAGAATGTTTACGGTCATCTGTTGGTTGTTTGCGACTTGTTTTGGGTAATCCTGTTTGAAGAGGGAGCCTTTCGCTGCTATTCCAGTCTGAATCCCCTAAAATAGGCTCTCTTATATGGTCATAACGCTAGTTAGCAGAAAAATAAAATAACTAGCAATGATTTTAGGATCATTAGTAGTAGAAGCAACAGTAGTCGTAGTATTAATGGTCGTAGTGCTAGTAGCATGCATTTTGTACCTTATATTTAGTTCAATAACCCATCTAAAATACCCAAAATTTCGACTTATACTGTTTTAGAGAAATTGCTGGTACATCCTTTGGGAACCAAAATGCACATAGTGTCTTTTGAATTACTTAAAAATCCCTTGAAGTCCTAAAAAGCTTCACCTTAACAACCTTAGTTGTAGTGATATTCGTGGTAGCAGTTGCAGCATAGTTGCAGCAATAGTTGCAGCGGCACTATCAGTGCACTATCAGCGGCACTATCAGCAGTATCAGTAGAAGTATGCACAAGGCTCCTTTTGATATGTTCCACGCCCCCCTCAATACTCACTTAAATTTTCAACTTAATGCACTAAATAGTTTTTGGTACGCTCGAATCCTCGTTTTACGTCCTGCTATCACATTGTGTGTTTTGATTTAGATCAACATCGCTTTAATATTCCTTAAAACTTTCACCTTAACACACTTAACTTTAGTAGTAATGATAGTAATAACAGTAGCGACATTAGCGGAAATAGCTGTAGCAATTGTAGTAGCATTAGAAGCAGTAGTAATTGCATACATAAGTGTCAATTAAATACTTTTAGCCGTTTCTACGCGAGGCTATTTAATTTGCTTATAATCCCTGTCGCCATTTATCCCTGTGAATCCTGGACTCTAAAACAGATGATAAGTACCGTCTTGCTGCCTTTGAAACTAAATCATTCCGACGTGATGCCGGTAACACTTATCATGATAGAATTTCTAAAATCAAGCTTTTCCTTAGTCTCATAGTCAAACTAACGATCCTCGACAAAATAAAACTGCAACAGCTAACATGGCTATAGGGCACATACAATGCATGGATAGCACTCGTCTCCCAAAGATAGTCTTTGATGACCGGGTACACGGTTCCTTACCTAGAGCCCCCCCCCCCCCGAAGAGATGGAAGGACAGCTTCTTGCCACTTAACCTACCACGCCTTCTCCACCTCGCAAAAGATAGATGTGCACTTTGGAGTTCAATAAATATATTGGTGAAAGAAGAGGCTCGAAAACAACCTCCAAGGACGGACGGGACTTAAATTAAGTGAAGATTCCAAGATATTGCTGATACACCTTTTTGACCAGCCTAATGCATATGGTGTCATGGGCGTAGTGAGGGGGGGGGGGTGGCGGGGGGGGGGGTTGGCTGCTCCCTCTAGACCTACAAATGTACATTAGATATGGCTGAAAAAGCAGATGGTTTGGAAAAAACAGTTGATAAAACTCCATCACACTATCGACTGCCCCCTCCCTAGACAATATGCTGCCTAATGCTGCCTACGCCCATGTATGGTGTGTTTTGGTTTTGTGTAAATTCTAATTCTATATTTCCTGAAGTTTTACCTTTATACCCCTAGCCTTAGTAGTAGTAGCAATCGTAGTTGTAGTACTAACAGTAGTAGAGGTAGCAGTAATAGTATGCACATACTGTCCGTTTGGCAGTTGGACATTCCTCTAACCCTGCCTGAAAGTTTCGACTTGACACTTTTAAGCCGTTCCTAAGATATTGCTGATGCGGCCTTTTGAAAACCTTTATGGACACCAGGGGTTAGTTTCAGTTTAACTTCCCCTCAACACTAACTGAAATTTCGACCTTAGTATCCTTACTAGTAACCCCAGTAGAAGCAATTGTTTTAGTAGCAGTAGTAGTTGTTGTAGCAGTTGCAATAGCATGCATCTATTTTTTTGGGCAACGGGTCATCCCCCTCATCATATCCTGAAAGTTTCAAATTAATACCCTAGGCTATCCCTGAGAAACACCCTTTTTACAACCTGCATGCATATAATGTGTTTCGATTCAGTCTAACCTCCCCTCAACATTCCCAGAAAGTTACACGTGAGTACCTCTTGGTACGCAAAGGATCAAACATGCTCCCTTTCCAAAATCACAGATACAATATGTAAACAATGGGTAAATGGCATAATTTCCTACCCATACTCAAAGGCGGGGAGGGGTTATCATCTTCAGGGGCATTGTTATTGGACCTTTCAACTCTGCTTAACAAAATGGCTTTTTTAAATTCTGATGAATGTCTGAGGGGAAAAGGTGTTTAGGAGGGAGTCTGATTGTCCTCCAATTACTTTTGACTTAAAAAGGGCTCTAAAAATTTCAATTTTCAATCAGATGAGCTTCTTCAGAAATTTCAATGACTACATCTTCCATGCGACGTGCCTTCGTGGAAAAAAAAATACATAGAGCCCACTTGCGAAAACATCACCTTACTTAAATTACTTTTGTTAATTGTTTCTAATGGCTCGTTTACCTTCATTAGCTCTCCATATTAAAACTCGCCTGATAATTAACCTTACTTGTAATTACTGATGATTACTGTAACCTTCCTGATAATTAACCTAAATCTCACCATATATGGTTTAAACTGAAGAGTAATTTCGATACAATACTTCCATACTTTTAAAGAAATAAATACAATCTAAGACCACACTGGTTATACATGACCTATGAAGCTAAGAGAGGAAAGGAAATAATAAAAGGAAAATAAAATAAAAAAGGGGGAGAAAACGAGGATTTTGTCAGCCAGTGGCAAAACATTAAGACAAAGAAAAAGCAAATATTTCGACAAGGACCTCCGCCAAGTCGTCCTCAGTACTAAAAAAAAAAATAAAAGAAGAAAAAAAATCTTGTTATTTTTTTGTCTTTCTTTTTTGTTTAGCACTGAGGAGGACTTGGTGGAGGTCCTTGTGGAAATATTTGCTTGTTCTTCGTCTTCATGTTTTGCAACCGGCTGACAAAATCCTCGTTTTTTCACCCTTTTTTGATTTTCTTTTTCTTTTATTATTTTCTTTCCTCTCTTAGCTTCATACGCGAAGAAATAAATTCCTAATATGACAAGTACCAAAGCAAATTCTTTTGATCTAAAAACTGATCTGGCACTTTTGTTTTTTTAGAGTTGTCTTTGTTATTGGCACGATTTGCTCTTTACTTGCAGTTTGTTTTCAATAATTGTTTAATAACCATAACTGAGCTTGGTAGCATGCTTTGTGTTAAAATTATTATACCTTTGGGAAGATATTGCTCCTTATCCTTCTATGCTCTAGAGTTAATTTCTTATCTGTAGAGCACGGGTATGCATTGAAAATTAGACTTGTTTGACGATTCCAAACTCCACTCCAACAGAAGCTGTTGCCACGCTCAGTGCAAATTCTAGATGCTTAAGTCAAATATGTTCCTGGATACGGATGCCTTTCACATGAACATAGGGACATGGGCCCGATTATTACCTCCTTTAGCTTTTGACTCCCTCTCTCGGCAGAAGGCAATTATCACAACTCTCTGTGAAAGCAGATGTACAAGTACATATCTATGTTCATAACTGCTGATTCAGTAAAGTATTTTTTTTTAAAGTAAGGGTAGTTAGATTGTAACCCCAATCTTGGTTTGATTCAAAAGACCTATTAAAAACAATTTAAGAGATAATAAATGATTACTGAAACTAACTTCTAATTTTTAACATTTAACTAAAATTAAAATAAGCTGAGATTTAGGACAAAATAGTTTAGGACAAGTCTTGAAATTAAAAGGCATAGACATAGCTGAGTTTGTGGGATTTGTTTTTAAAATAAACGCAAAAACTATCGAAAAACATGATTTCAAAATAGACTTAAAAGTACAAAATAATTTTGTTTCTTGATAATTTACGAAGATAAGTGAAAATGATGGGCGACAAAGGATAGAGCTTAACATGGAATTGAAGTTATAAATGCGTAAATGATGAAAGTCAGCAAGTTGTGGCAAAGGAGTTAAAAAGTTCAAGTTATGTGAAGCCCCAATCCATTTTGCACCTCTCCTTTTCATTTAATTTCATAGATTCTCTAGAATTTTTTTTTTCGTTTTCTTTTTGTAAGAAATCGTCGCAGAAACTTCAGAAAAAGCTCATTCGATTGGACATTGAAAGTTCTAACGCACTTTTCAAGAGCCAAGGTAATTGAAGGTCCACCTGCCCCCTTCGAATTCCCATTTTTACCCAAATGACATTCGATCAAAAATTTTTTAGATAGCAATTTTGTTCAGCATATTTGAAAGGTGCAATATGTATGCCTCCGGAGATGATAATATCCCTAGAGCCCTTAGGCCAAGGGCTCTGAGTTATGCAATTTATCATTGTCTACAAATCGTATTGGTTATCTGGAAAGGGGGTATTTTTGACCCTAGGTGTAAAAAAAAATGGGTATTCAGGTAAAGGTTTCAGGGAATGTTAAGGGGAGTGTTGAACTAAACCAAAACATCGCTATTTCCATGTAGGTTGTAAAAAGGGTGTGTCTCAGAAATTGCTCAGGGTATTAACTTAGAAATTTCAGGGAATAATGATCGGGATGATCAATTGGCCGAAAGGCAATATGCGCACGCTACTAGTACTACTACTTATACTGTTACTACTGCTACTACTACTACTACTACTACTACTACCACTACTACTATTACTGCTAATTACTTCTGCTACAACAACAACTACTACTTCTACTACAACTATGGATAAGGATAATGATATAAGTATGGTATATAAGTATGATATAAGTAAATATATAAGTATGGATAAGGATATAAGGTGAAAGTTTAGAGAATGTTGAGGGGGTGTTGAACTAAACCAAAAAACGCTATGTGCATACATTCAATCAAAATGATATATCAACAACACGTTGGGATGGGCTAAGGGTATTAATTTGAAGATTTTAGGGCATATTAGGGGGGATACTGATCTAACCAAAAGGCACTATGTGCATACTACTACTACTATTAATTCTAAAACAACCGGTTCTGATACTAGTACTAGTATAGCTGCTGCTACAATTGCTTCTAAAACTACTACTACTACTAATACTGTTACTATGAATCCTACTACTACATCTGCTAAACTAGACTCTTACTAAAGTAGTAGTACTAAGGTGAAACCTTCAGGCAATCTTGAGGGAGATATTTTAAAAAATCGGAACACACTCCGTCGATGCCGATTTTCATAAAAGCATAACAGCTACATCCCAGAAAAATGCTTATAGTTTAAAACTGAATCTTTCAGTTCATTTTGAGGGGGCATATTGGTCCAACCAAAAGGTACTATATGCAAATTATTAGTACTTCTGCTACTTCTATTGCTACTAGTTCTGCTAAGGGTATTTTTCTTCTTCTTTCTTTTATCAAAAATAGACTATAATATTGAAAAAATACAAAATCATTTTATAATGCATATTTTAAATTCTTCTTCTTTTCTTTATTTTATCCACTCCTTTCTACGTTTCCTCTTCTTTTTCGTTTTCTTAATAATAGGTTGGTGATACTTCACGTAATGGATAGAATCAAACCGGTTATTGTTTCCTTTTCGTACTCCTGAAAGAAAAAAGGTTATTTAGGGTATTACTGAGAAAAGGTATAAAGAAAAAGGTATAAGGGTATTAAGGAGAAATTTTCAGGAAATGTTGAGGGGGATGTTGAATTAAATGAAAACAGCTTATTTACATGCAGGCTGTCAAAACGGTGTATCAGCAATATCTTAGGAACGACTTAAAGTACTAAGCTGAAACTTTCAGGTTATTCTCAGGTTGATGTTGAACCAATAATAAGGCACTAAGTGCATACTACTGCAATTAGTTCTAGTATTAGCTCTAGTACTACTACTGTTACTAGTTACTACTACTGTTACTAGTTACTACTACTGTTACTAGTTACTACTACTGTTACTAGTTACCACTTCTGTTACTAGTTACTACTACTGTTACTAGTTACTACTACTGTTACTAGTTACTACTACTGTTACTAGTTACTACTACTGTTACTACTGTTACTGATTTTACTACAACTACTATTATTGCTCAGGCTGATATTGTTAACCTGAATCTTCCAGGGGTTCTTGACTGAGATATTGGAATAAATAAAAACACACTATATGCTTGCAGGCTATTAAATGGCGCATCAGAAATATCTCAGAAACATCTTAAAATCTGAAGTTGAAACTGTCAGGGCATGCTGAGGGGATGTTAAACAAACAAAAAAGGCACAATGTGTTTGCTGTTACTGCTTCTACTACTATTACTACTATTGTCATCATTATTAGTACCCCCAAGGATCCTACTAGTACTATTACTACTACCAATACTACTATTGCTAATCCTAAGAATATGAAACTAAAAATTTTAAGAGATGGTGAGTGAGCTTTTGAACTAAATTAAAACACAATGTGTACAAGCCGGTTGTCAACAGGGCGTACCAGTAATATCTAAGGGATGACTTAGAAATTTAGGTTGAAGTGTTCAAGGTAATTTGAGGGGGATTCTAAACTAAATCGAAACACACTATATACATGCGGGCTATCAAATTCGTGTATTTGCAATATCTCAGCAACGCCTTAGGTTATTAAGCTGAATGTCATAGTGCTACCAATATTACTACCTCTTTTACTTCTTTGAACTAACTGAATAAAGTGCAAGTGCATCCAGGTTGTCAAAATGGCATAAGAAGAAAATCTTAGGACTAGAATAGGGTTTAAAGTAGAAACTTTCTGGGAAAGTTTATGTTGCGGTAAAATTAAATCAGATGGTGGTATTTGTAAACTTATTGTCAATAACATGCATTGTAAATTACAAGAACGGCTGAGGGTATTAAGTCGAAATTTTCAGGGCTATGACTACTATTACTACTACTGCTACTTTTATTGAGCAATATTTAAATTGTAGACTGAAATCAAGATCTTATAAAAAAGAGGGTTTAATGTATACTTTATTTAACCGATATAAAAGACCATGTCAATTAGAAAATCAACAAAAATAAATTCTGAAAAAACTTATTCCGTAAAAAAAAGTCATTCAAAGAAAGTCAAAAAGCTAAATTAATCCAAGTTTGAGCAAAAATAAAATAAAATAAGTTTTTCAGGCGTAAAACTACAATAAATATCCATAAATGAATATATGAAACCCACAAACGGACAGAAATCACAATAAATAACCAAGTCAAACTCAAAACAAGCAGAAACTACCATAAAGAGGAGTAGGGCTACCCCCACCCCCTTTTGTGCCTTCTTAAAACCAGAACATAATTTCTACTTTACTGAAAACAAATTTTTTTAAAAGATTTTTTCCTTTCTTAACTTTAATGAATCCTGAATTGTTAAGACTTTCAAGAATGAATGCATCATTACGCAGATTGATTTGCGAATCTGCATTCATATTGGTTTTATTTCCAGTAATCATGGTTATGATGTTGATTTTTTTCATTTTTATTATAATATGTTAAATAAAAAAAACAAGTTTTTAAACTGAAAGCAAGGAGCGACATTAAAACTTAAAACAAACAGAAATTATTCCGTATATGAAAGGGATTGTCCCCTCCTCAACGCCGCGATCTTTACGCTAAAGTTTTTTATTGTTTTAAAAAATAAAGTTGTGAGAAAGTGTAAAAATTTAGCGTAAAGAGCGTGGCGGGGAGGCGGGGACAGCCCTTTAATATACGGAATAATTTTTGTTCGTTTTAAGTTTTAATGTCGCTCCTTACTTTCAGTTTAAAAAACTTGTTTTTTTATTTAATTTTTGGAAGTTTTTGAATAAACACAGGTTTTGATCTTGGCTCACAGTACATGAATAATTAAAACAAAGTTTTCATATTAATTTACTTTTATTTGGTTAAATAGCTTTCTCGAAACTTGTTTCATTTTATTTACGAACGTTTTTATTAGTAATAAATATACGTAACTTACGAATTAACAACGTAACGAACTTCTATATTCATATATTTTGAATACGTATATTAGGGGGTTCGCCCCCTAGTCAATACCTTGCTCTTTAAGTGAAAGTTCAAATTTTGTTCCAATTCTTTAAAAATGACCGCTTAATCACAAAGGGCGTTAATTAGAATAAATAGCTCTTATGAAAGTACTAAAAAATCTTTGGCTTAAAGAGCGAGGTATTGAATAGGGGGCGAACCCAATCATATATGTAATATTTTCTGTTCGTTTAAAGTTTTGATGTTGCTGCTGTTGCAGTTTAAAAACTTGTTTTTTTATATTTAATTTCTGATATTTTTTTAAATAACGCTGGGAAGTCTGGTGTCCCCTTCATAACAATTTCCCTTCCCCCATGAAAACTTCCTTCATATACAGATCCTCCCAACTAACCTCCAACTCACCCCCCCCCCCACTACCAAGAAAAATCTCTCCTGAAAACGTCTGTATGCTTCCCAATAACCAATACTATATGTTAACATTGGGTAAAGTTAATAACTTTAAGCCCTCCCTCCGGGAACTTTGGGGGATTAAGTCATCCTAAAAGGCATACTTATAATATTTTCGAGCAAGCTGAACAAAATGGCTATCTCAAAATTTAAATCGGGTGACTTTGGGAAAAAAATGAGCGTGGGAGGGGGCCTACTTGCCCTGCATTGTTTTTGGTCACTTAAAAAGGGCACTAGAACCTTTAATTTCCGTTTCAATGAGCCCTCCCACGATATTCTAGGACCACTGGGTCGATACGATCACCCCTGGAAAAAAAACAAAAAAAAACAAATAAACACGCATCCGTGATCTTTCTTCTGGCAAAAAATGCAAAATTCCACATTTTTGTAGATAGAAGCTTGAAACCTCTACAATAAGGTTTTCTGATACGTAGAATATGATGGTGTGATTTTCATTAAGATTCTATAACTCTTAGGGGGTCTTTCCACCTTTTTTCGAAAATCAGCCAAATTTTCACGTAACTTTTGATGGGTAGGACTAAACTTGATGAAAGTTATATATTTGAAATCAGTATTAAAATTTGATTCTTTTCATGTGTCAATTTGTATCAAAATACCATTTTCTAGAGTTTCGATTACCATTGAGCCGGGTCGCTCCTTACTTACAGTTCGATACCACGAACTGTTTGATTATAAATAAAACAGGTTGCTCGAAAAAAAGATTGTTCAGTAAAGTGCAGATTATGTTATGGCCTTTAGAAGGTGTTTGCCCAATTTTTGCAGTTTCTGCTCGTTATGAGTTAGACTTGGTTATTGATTGTAAGTTCTGTTCGTTTTTTGGTTTCATTTATTTTTTGACAGTGATTTATGGCACTTTTACGCTTAAAAAATTATTTAACTTCTAAGCTCTTCACTTTTCTTTAAAAAAAATTTTTCGTGAATTTTGTTTTTAATTAGTTTTAGTTAACTGTAACCTGATAAATATCAAGAAAATTTGTAATATTGCCTTGTCATCTAGATGAAAGAAAGGTTGAGGTGGCTAGGGCACGTTGTGCGGATGAAGGATGACAGATTGCCGAAGATTGTTCTTTTCGGCCAACCATCTAGGGCTAAACGGAAAGCAGGTCGTCCCCTTCTGGGGTGGGAGAACGTCATAAAGAAAGATTTAAAGGAAATGGGAACTTCGTGGGCGGGTGTAAAAAGGGAGGCTTTGAATATATTTGGGGTTGCGGAGGAGCGTGCGTAGCTGTGTTGACCTCAGGCGGCTTGGTGCTGCGGTGAGTTGTTTGTAGTAGTAGTAATCTTTTTAAGTGAATAAGTGCTTTAAACAGAATACCAATTTCCAAAAAAAATTTGGCTGATCTAAGATTTGAACCTAATTTACCACGGTCAAAGACACTATAATGTCTTTTATAATAATGTTTTCTTTATGCTTTTTTAATGTGCACAATCATCCGTTTATTTCTAGAGGGGGCTTGAAAAGTAAGTAGAAAAGGTGGAGTAATTTTTGATGTTGCATTATTGTATTTTCATCAGAGATGCATATACTGATAAAATGTTTGAGTATTTGAAGATTCAGAAGCAGTCGAAAATGGCTCACAAATTTAACAAAATTATATGACAAAGCCATAAAAGGGGAGAGTGATTTCAAGAAAAGTCATTTAGTAAATGAATACATGTTGAATATTTGACTGGGATATAAACGTCAACTAAGCATTGGATATTGAATCCAGTGGCATGTTTTAATCTTAATTCTAAAAACCGAAAATATATAAGGAGGAAGGCGTCAAGGACTTAAAATAGAAATTTTGAGGTACCAACTAGTGATTTTGGAATGATTAATTAGCGAATTAGGTGAGAAAATAAAAAATTAATATACATTTTCACACAATAAAATATATATGGAAACAAGATACACAAAAGTAAAATTGTGTGCTGGGAATAAACAAAGAGCTATGCTTCTTTAGAAAAGATCTTTACTGCCAAAAATAGTTAATTATTAAATAAGTAACTAAACCGTAAAAGAAAATATAATACTATAAATACATATAAACTAAACATAATTTAAAGCAATTAAAATGCAAATTAATAGATTAGTAGAATGTAGTTTAAGCAAAGTACGGATTTTAGAATACTAACTACTTAAATTACAAATAAACAGCATGAAGACCTCCTAATGTAATAGAAATATTCTAAATGATCCTCTTTCTTAAATAAGCTGAGATTATTCCCGAAGAGAATTTTTATCAAATTGTGATTCTTGGTCAATAAATGGACAGGTATGAAACTAATGAGTCTAATGATATAAATATCTTATGTTTTGATGTAAGTTAAGGCTGTAATCTGCTTACAAAACCACAAGTTTCAAAGTGAACACAAAGCTTAATTTGAAACAAAAAACGGAATTCTGCTACACTCCTGATATAAATTAATTGTTTTACGAATCTAACAGAAAAATCCTCATATATCCCAGTATTCTTTATGGTTCAAAGTAAGTTTAGTAAAGTTTTTTCTTTTAGATATTGCCGATGTATTATACCAGACAGGGCAAAATTTATTCATAAATGACAGATCCTAGTATTAAGGGCTATTGTATGTACATTTGTGTACTTCATCGCTTCAAAATTAAAAAAATAAACATTCACTGCCATCACCGTAATTTTTTATTTCTGATCTTTTACTTACGGCTAATTTTCTCCAGCCACACTGTAGTAAAACCAGATAAAAACAGTAATTTAAATAAATTGAATTAAAAACATAAAAATTTAAATCGTTTGAGTTCTTAGTTGATACGAACCTCAGCTTTACATCGGTAGTCAAAAACTGAAACTGAGAATAAAGAATGAGGTAATAAACTCATCTTACAGTTGATAAACTTGGAAAGGGCTCTTGGCAGTTTTTCTTCTCAGAAGGAAGGTCTTACAGTGCAACTGTGATATTTTTTTTTGTAGCTTATATCCTAAGTGAGTTCATAATTTTAATATTATAAAAAGATCCCTTGTTATAACAGGAACCATAAATAGCATACAATTCCCTTAACTGGAGTAGCATTAGTTCTGGATTCAGCTATAGTTGGTCCACAAACACCGTTGAAGCACAGTAAAAAAGCCGGATATACGTAGTATTTCCAAGTTTAAAGCATTTTTGTTGATTCAGTTAGAGAACATCTTACGTTTGTTTTCAAACAAGGATTTCTTTTTAGGTTATCACTCAATTTGAGAGTTTTTTTTTTTTTAGGTTGAATTTATTGCTAGACAATAAATTTTCTCAGTATGTCGGAGTTAGTTCAATACACGAGTAGGGGATTTCCTTTTCACTTTCCCTTGATACGCAAATTGATCGCTTGACTAAGAAGATTATATTTGTTTATAATTTATGTTTTAGAAATTTAAAATAATTTGCCGAGAACATACTACCTTTTCTTGGGCAAGGCAAGCTTATCATTGGCACATGTAAGCTCTTCAAACACAGAAAGTAAGCGGTAGCCCTTAAGTCATAACCAACGTAACTATTTTAACTTATAAGAGTGTAAAATCTATGTATATTCCGGTCCTTGATGACCCATCAAAGAATGATCTGTTATCATTAGGACATTCTGTATGTTTATTCCTGTTTTACAAGTCAAGGTCTATTCTGAATGCATGCATACATAATATTTACCCGTATAGTACATTTGCTTTCTTTCCTGTGATCGAAGGTAAATACGGCTAATTCAACATCATAAAAGGGATAGAGTTTCTCAATCGGCTAATTCACAAGTCAATTAAGAAATAAGATCAGTTGCTTGGGTTGAAGAAAACTTCTTCTTAGACCACGGAGCTAATACTTCTAAATAATTTTCGGCGGTTAATACTTTTCGATCAAACATTAAGTTGGTTAAATCAGACAAATAACATGTGATTTACAAAAAAAATTACACAAACCTTGAGTTTTTTTTGCGGTTGGACATTTAGACTTCCTATACATATTCTTGTTTTCTATAGTGAAAAGAAAAAAAACAAGTTTTTTTAACTGAAAGTAAGGAGCGACATTAAAACTTAAAACGAACAGAAATTATTCCGTATATGAAAGAAAAAGAGGTAATGCTTCTCTCTTTGGTAAAAAGGGAGTCAATTTTTCGTCATGATAATAGGCTCCCTTTGCACATTCTTGGTTCCAATGGTGAAACAAAAGAGAAAGGAGGTAACAGATTCCTTCATGTAAAAAGAGTGTCAATTCCATGTCATTCTAAAACACTCCCCAGACTCCATAAATACGCTTGTATTTTTCATACTGAAACGAGAAAGAGAAAGAGGCAGTGCCTTCTTATATGGTAAACTACTAATACTACTACTAAAAACTCACTGCAACACCAAGCCGCCGGAGGCCAAAACAGCTACAAACGATCCTCCTCCACCCCAATCTATTCAAAGCCTCCTTTTTAAACCCGCCCACGAAGTTCCCATTTCCTTTAAATCTTTCTTTATGACGTTCTCCCACCCCAGAAGGGGACGACCTGCTTTCCGTTTAGCCCTAGATGGTTGGCCGAAAAGAACAATCTTCGGCAATCTGTCATCCTTCATCCGCACAACGTGCCCTAACCACCTCAACTTTCTTTCATTATAGCCCTGGAGAGCGGTATTGAACCACATTTTTAGTATAGCCTATTGTTTGAAATACGGTCAGTCAGCCGGGTACCCAGAACAATCCTTAAGCAATTTCTCTGGAAAACAGCTAGCAAATTACTCCCTGGACTCCCTCTATACGTTCTTGTTTTATGTGATAAAAACAAAGAGAAAGGAAGGAACATTTTTTTGTATGGTGAAATGGGTTTCATTGCAACTGAACCACCGTGTAACTGAGCCCCAAGCAACTGAACCACTGCAACTGAACCCACCGTGTAACTAAACCCTTGTGTAACTGAACCCTCGTTCAACTTAACCCCAATTAACTAAACCCCCATGAAACTTAACCCCCTTGCAGCTGAAACTCCGTGCAACCGAACCGCCGTGCATCTTGACCACTGTGCAACTTAACCACCATGCAACTGAGCCCCCGTGCAACTGAACCACCATGCCACTGAACCATCGTACAACTTAACCTTCGTATAACTGAACTCTTGTGCAACTCAATCACCGTACTTACATTGGGTAAAACACAAGTTAGAATCTTTACATGTTCAACCTTGCTGGAATTGTTCACTTTTTAAAGTATAAATATATAATATAATATAAATGACTGTCAAGGCGATTAATAAAATAGCCGTGTTTTGTAGTCACAAAAACAAAGAAAATTGTACGTCACAAACTGTTAAAGCCAGATTTATTTCTCTTTTTTTTAAGTCTGTTAATGGGGTTTCCCTTCGCCCTGTCACTCTTTATGGGTCTAAGCATTTACCCTCCCCCCTCTTCCAAGGGGGAAAATACCCCTCTCAGAAAATATGGTTTTCGAAATTGGAAAATTTTATTTTGGTTCTGTTATTTCTTAGTTTAGCTGAGAAGTGCTAAGGAAAGTGAAAAAGAGGAATTTATGTGTAAGTCCTGCCCCCCCCCCTCCTCCGTGTAAAAATGGTCTTCTCGTGGAAAGTCCTCCAGAAACTCTCTCTCTCCCCTCTTCAGAAAACTTCCACGCGAAAAATGTCCGTATGAATCCCAATCACAAACACTATCTGTAAACAATGGACAAATTGCAAAACTCTAAAAGGTACTTAAACTTTTGCAATGGGGTTCTCTGATCGTTTTGTAGCTGAGGAGAGAGGGAGATACCTCAAAGGTTGCATTTTAATGCCAAAACATCTGAACTCTCATTGAGCCTTCAGATAAATACAGAATTAGCTCTAGGGGAGAGACGAGAGGAGGATGGAGGTAGAAATTAGTTATAATCCTCAGGCACCACTAGTCTTTTTCTATAAATCGAAATTGATTGCATACCAACCAACCCCAAGGGGTATTTTTCAGGGTTGGGAGATTTTTCACGGGGAGGTATTTTCCAGGGGGGTACTTTTCGTGAGGTGGTATTTCCCAGAGGTATTTTCCACAAAATGTGTCTTTCCCGTGGGGGGGGGGGGCGGCTGGTTTTCCTCCAATCACTTTTTACTTTTAAAAAGAGCACTAAAGCTTTCAATTTCCAATTGAACAATAAAACATGGTTAATAAACATGATTAACAAAAAAAAAACATAGTCCTCGGGACAAGGGCTAAAGTTTATTGCAATTTACACATTGTTAAAGTTTAAGGATTTTACAGAAGGGATAGTCGCACAAACTTTGGAGAAGGCTCATTCGATTGGAAATTAAAATTTCAAGTTCAATTTTGAAAAATCACAGGTAATGAGAGGACAACCTGCCTCTCCCTCTTAATTACCATTTTCCTCCCAAATCGATCCGATCAAAATTTAAAAGAAAATTGTTTTTTTTTTCAAAATAGTCTAAAGGTCAAATAGTCTAAAGGTAAAAAAAAAATGTTCAAGATATGCTCTGGGGTTAATAACCCCACAATCAGCTCCTGGAGCAAAGGCTGTAAGTTAAGCTAGTTACTCAATGTTAATAAATAAGGTTTTTATGGAAAAAATTTCTGTATAAACTTGGGAGGGGGGGGGGTTGCTCATTCGATTGCAATCAAAAGTTCCAGTTGCGCGCTTAAGAGTTAAAAGTGATCGACGGGTTTCCACCCCACCTTCTTTTTTCCCAAATACATCCAATTGATTATTTTGAGCACATCCTTGCCGTACAATATTTTTGATGGGAAGGAAACAAAACTTTCCCGTTAACAAGGACGGCACTTTCTGTGCTGCTGTAGATTTCTTTAAAGAGGCTGACTATCTTTGTAAATCAGATAGTCAGGGTTTTGAACCCTATGCTTTCTAAAAGCCTGAATTTCATTTGTAGTTTACTGAAAAAAATTCCAATGAATTTACTGAAAAAAATGTGCATTGTCAGTTTAATGTAAATGTACTATTATTTGTTCTTCGAAATCTCAATCGATTTTTGATTTCTTAAAGTTGAAGAAATGAAAAAAATAAAAAAAATTTTTCAGTAAAGTACAAATTATATTCTGGCTTTTAGAAAGAATAGGGTTTATAACCCTACTCTGCTCGTTTTGAGTTTGACTTATTTTAATTTCTGTTTGTCTTGGGTTTCATTTATTTATTTATATTGGTGTGTGGTAGTTGTATGCTTGGTAAATTATTTGATTCTATTTTTGCTCATGTTTGGTTTAATGGAATTCTTTACTTTTTTGGAGAAACTTATTTTGTGCAAAAGGTATTTTTGATGAATATTTGTTCGTTTTATATTGACATAGTCTTTTTCAGGGAGAAAGACTGAGCCTCTTCTGAAGTTAATTAACCATCCGTTCCATAAAAACTTTTAATACCCCCCTGGGCATAACTTACAACCCTTGCCCCTAATCTATGGGGTTTGTTTCAAGCCCCAGAATATTTTGAATAGAATGAGTAGAATATTTTGAGTAGAATATTTTGAATAGAATGGCTATATCAAAATTTCTATTAGACGTATTCGAGACAATACGACACGTGTGTAGGGGGGAGAGGATAGCTGCCCTCTGATCACTTTGACTCTTAAAAAAAGCACTAGAGCGTCTGATTACCAATCCAATGAGCGCCCTTTGAACTTTATATGACCCCGCTTTCTATAAAAACCCTATATGTCCCCAGGGCATAACTTACAATCCTTTCCCTGAGGGCTGGGGGGATTCGTTATCCTCAAAGTCATAATTTCCAGACTTTTCTGATAGTCCTAACAAAATGGCTATATCAACATTTTGATTGGAAGTGTTTGGGGAAATGATAGGTGTGGAGGGGGACATTTGCCCTCTGATCAATTTTGACTAAAAAAAAATGCACCAGTCTTCTCAATTTCAAATCAAATGAGTTCTTTTTGAAGCTTCTATGACAAAACTTTCTATAAAAATGCTATATGCCCCAAGCGCACAACTTACCACCCTTGTCCTGGGGGCTATGGGGAGGGGAGGGTTGTCATCCTCAAAGACATAATTTCCAAAACCTTTCAACTACGTTGAACAAAATGGCCATATCAAAATATTGATTGAAAATGTTTGGGGAAATGATGGGCGTAGCGGGGAGGGGGGGGGCGAGCGATTTCCCCTCTGATTACTTCCGACTATTAAAAAGGGCAATAGTCCTCTCAATTCCCAATCGAAAGAGCTCTTTTTGAAGTTTTTATGACAACACTGTTTATATGACATTGTATGCTCCCAGGGAATAACTTACAACCTTAGCCCTGAGAGCTGTAGGGGTTGTCATACTAAAACACAATTTCCGTACCCTTCAACTACGTTCAAAAAAATTGTTATATCAAAATGTTGATCGGAATTGTTTTGGGAAGTGATGGGTTTGGAGGGGCATTCACCCTCCGATTGATTTTGACTATTAATAAGGGTACTAGCCCTCTCAATTCCCAATTGAATGCGTCCTTTTTGAAGTTTCTACGACAACGCTGACAAAGACCTAATTTCCAGAACTTTCAACTACGTTGAATAAATTGTCTATCTGAAAATTTTGATTTGATGTGTTTGGGGAAATGATGGGCGTCAGAGGGGCGTTAGTTGCCCTCTAATCATTTTTTACTATTAAATAGGGCATTAGCGCTTTCAATTTTTAATCGAATGAGCCATTTTTGATGTTTCTACGACAATGCTTTCTATAAAACCTTCTGTGCCCCAGGGCATAACTTAAGACCCTGGCATTGAGGGCTGTGGGGGAGTGTCATCCTCAAAAACATAATTCCCGGACTTTTCAACTACGTTAAACAAAATGGCTGTCTCAAAATTTTTATTGAATGTTTTTGGGTAAATGGTGGGCGTGGGAGGGATGTTAGTCCTCCTCCAATCACTTTTGACTATTAAAAAGGGCATTAGACCTACGAAGTTTTGAAGTTTTCGAAGTTTTATGACAACTATCTCTTTAAACACCTTATCTACCACCAGGGCATAACTTACAACCATTGCCCTGAGGGGTGTAGAAGGGGGGGTTATCAACCTTAAAGTCATAACATACAGAAATTTAAACTACGTTGAAATAATAGCTATATCAAAATTTTTATTGGATTTGTTTGGGGAAACGATGGGCGTGAGAGGGGGTTAGTTGCCGTCCAATCAGTTTCGACTACTCTATTAAAAAGGGAACTCGTGCTTTCAATTTCCCATTGAATGAGCCTTTATTGAAGTTTCTACGACAGCAATTTCTATAAAAAAAAACCTCATATGCCCCCGGGGCACACCTTAAAGTCATTGCATTGAAGGCTTGGGGGGGGGGTGTCATCCTCAAAAACCTAATGTCCAAAACTTGAATTTGCGTAGAACAAAATGCCTTATCTCAAAATTTTGATTGCACGTGTTTGGGGAAATGGTGGGTGTAAGATGGGGGTTAGTTGCCCTCAAATCACTTTCGACTATTAAAAAGGGCACTACCTCTTTCAATTTCCAATCGAAGGAGCCCTTTTTTAAGTCTCTACGAAAAAGCTTTCTATAAAAAACCTTATATGCCCCCGAGGCATAACTTACAACCCTTGCCCTGAGGGGCTTGGGGGATTTGTCATCCTCAAAATGATAATTTCCAGAACTTTCAACTACGTTGAAGAAAATGCCTATATAAGAATTTTCATTGGATGTGTTCGGGGAAATGATGACTGTGAGAGGGGGGTTAGTTGCTCTCCAATCACTTTCAACTATTAAAAAGGGCACTAGCTCTTTCAATTTCCAATCAAATGAGTTTTTTTGAAGTTTCTACGACAACACTTTCTATTAAAACCTTATTTGCCCCCAGGGTATAACTTACAACCCTTGGCCTGAGGGCTCTGAGGGGGTTATTTTCCTGGAATACCTAATTTCCAACGATTAACTACTATGAACAAAATGAATATCTGAAAATATTGATTGCTTGTGTTTGAGGAAATGGTGGGTGTGGGAGGGGGGTTAGTTACCCTCCAATTACTTTCAATAATTAAAAAGGGCAGTAACCCTTTCTATCTCCAATCGATTGAGCCCTTTTTGAAGTTTAACGACAACGTTTTCTATTAAAACTGTATATGCCCCTAGTACATAACTTACAAACCTTTTCTGAGGGCTGCAGGGGAGTTTAATCCTCAAATACATAATTTCTGGACCTTTCAACTATGTTAAAAAAAATGTCTGTCTCAAAATTTTGATTGGATGTGTTTGGGAAAATGATGGGTGTGAGAGGGGGGTTATTTTCCCCCCAATCACTTTCAAATATTAAGAAGGTCACTATCCCTTTGAATTTCCAATCGAATGAGCCCTTTTTGAAGTTTCTACAAAAACACTTTTCATAAATACCTTATAGGCCCCCAGGACATGACTTACAACCCTTATCCTGAGGGGTTTGGAGTGCCTGTCATCTCAAAGACATAATTTCCGTAATTTTAAACTACATTGAACAAAATGGCTATCTATGAATTTTGATTGTATGTGTTTGGGGAAATGGTGGGCGTGAGAGGGAGGTTGGTTGCCCTCTAATCACTTGGACTATTAAAATGGGCATTAGATCTTTGAATTTCCAGTCGAATGAACATTCTATGAAGTTTCTATGATAAACCTTTCAATAAAAACCTTATATGCCCCCAGGGCATAACTTATAACCCTTGCACTGAAGACTGTACGGGGAGTGTGCTGCTCAAAGATATAATTTCCAGAACTTCCAAATGTGTTGAACAAAACGGCTATCTCAAAATTTTGATTGGATGAGTTTGGGGAAACAGGGGACGTTGAAGGGGGGTTATTTCCCCTCCAATCACTTTCGAATATTAAGAAGGCCACTAGCCATTTCAATTTCCAATCGAATGAGGCCTTTTTGAAGTGTCTACGAAAATAATTTTCATAAAAACCTTATATGTCCCCAGGGAATAACGTAGATCACTGGCCCTGAGGGTTTGGCGTGGCTGTCATTCTCAAAGACCTAATTTCCAGAACTTTCAACTACGTTGAACAAAATGGCCATATCAAAATTTTGATTGTATGTATTTTGAGAAATGGTGGGTGGGAGCGGGGGGGGGTGAGTTGCTCTCCAATCACTCTCGACAATTAAAAATGGCACTATCCCTTTGAATTTCCAATTGTATGAGCCCTTTTGAAGTTTCTATGACAAAGCTTTCTATAAAAACCTTATATGCCCCTAGGGCATAACTTACAACCTTTGCCATGAGGGTTGTGGGGGAGTATCATCCTCAAAAATACAATATCTATGTGGAAATCAACTACGATGAACAAAATGGTTATCTCAAAATTTTGATCGGATGTGTTTTGAGAAAAGGTTGGTGTGAGAGGGAGATTAGTTGCTCTCCTATCACTTTCGACAATTAAAAAGGGCACTAGCCCTTTGAATTTCCAATCGAATGAGCCCTTTTGAAGTTTCTATGACAAAGCTTTCTATAAACACATAATATGCCCCCAGGGCATAACTTAAAACCCTTGCCATGAGGGCTGTGGGGGAGTATCATCCTCAAAAATATAATTTCTGTATGGAAATCAACTACGATGAACAAAATGGCTATCTCAAAATTTTGATCGGATGTGTTTGGAGAAATGGTGGGCGTGAAAGGGGTGTTAATTGCCATCCAATCACTTTCGACTATTAGAAAGGGCACTATCCATTTCCATTTCTAATCGAATGAGCCCTTTTTGAAGTTTCTACGACAATTCCTTTACTATGAAGTGCCCTGATCTGGAATAAAAGAAAAATAATACATTGTTCCAACATCGTTCTTTACTTAGGCAGCGCTATTGCGCTGCCTGTGATACAGCTTTGAATTTCAATCTAGAAGAAGAGGAAACCATGGATGAAAACTGACTATGCAATTGTGTTTCAAATACATTTTGGTAGAGCTATTGCTGGGTCGACTTTTTTATAATTACGGATATATAATTGCGGAATGAAGTAAATATTTAGAATATTTGAAATATACTCAATGGAATTTACTTTTATCTCTTTGTGAGAAAATCTTTAAAAATGGTGCTGTGCATAGAAAATGTGGTAGTGCTGTTGAATATATAGTTTAGCGAGGATTATTCGGCTAAAAGTTTTTTTTTATTTCGGACAACTGAAGCATAAGACGCACGAAACTTATTTTTAAAGTGAGAAATCAGTAGCAAATGGGTTTGCTTTAGGAATAAGTCAATTGGTTGACCAAGATACAAAGTTTTTCAACTGGCTTTCCTAAAGAATTTCGCACTTCGACTGATGGTGTTGGACCCGACTTACCCCAATTAAAACGAAGAACCTCAGACTTCTCAATTTTAAATTTCAGCCCCAATTTCAAATATTGACTCTCAAGTATGCTGAAGTTTTCTTCGATACGCTGTAATGACCTGCTAAGATTAAGGACATCATCCACATAACAGACAAGTGTCACGTTCGTTGCTGCCTCAATGCAGGAGGATAAGCAATGATTTAGCGTCTAGTACACTTTTGTTAAAAAGAGTAGACGAAGTGATGACACCTTGACGCGTACCTTTATAAACCGAAACAAAACTAATCAGATCATTCGGTGGGCTACTGTGACAAAAAGTCTATTTCGTGGATCATGTGTTAGATAAGATGAACTGGAAACCGGCAAGTTAAATAGATTTTTAATTTTAATGCGTACTTTAACAAGCGTACTTAATGCGTACTTTGTACAACGAATATAAATTTTTCAAGTCACGAATAATAGAGGGGTGAGCACTTCTATATGCGGTATCAAGGAGCATGGCGCCGTGCAGCAATAAGTCAAATGCATGCTTAACGTCGTTTGCTGCTAGGACGAAACTTTCTTGGGCCAGTTCAGCATCTATGAGGACATTAGCTACAAGACTAAGGGCATCAACGCACCCTATTTTATTCTGAAAACCAAACTGGAATGGAGGAACGCTACATTTTTCCTTTAGCTCATCCACAAAAGCTAAAAATATCCAACACCAAACAGCTTAAGAAGCAGTAGCTTTCCTTACAATCCATGGATTGTTGATGTTGGAATTTTTACGAACAAAAAGTGTTCTCAGGTTTGAATAACAGATTTTGTATGTCTATTTTCTCGGTTTAACCTAGTACCATTGGCAGAAATATTGTTATGTCATAATTTTTTGTAACTTCGAGGGAAAAAAGAGAAAAATCTTATGGTTTTCGGATTTTAATAGACCTAGAATAGATCAGGGGTAAAATACATTTTAATTTTGATTTTCATGCCACTTTAGGAAATTTCGCTTATCCTGTATTATTGTTTTCATTTCTATTATTTCAGCATAGTTTCAGACAACTTTGTATTCTAAGATGTGAAAAAAGATTTCAATTATTCCGAACATGATCTGTTTTATCACACAAATTGAGAAATGTACTCGGAGTGCTAATGATAAATAATTTTCTATGAAGATATTTGCTACGGTTTCTCCGTGACAAATTCATGCTATATTTCTTACAATTTGTCTACTTTATTTATGCTGGTTTTTTTTTGCTTATTCAATTTTGGTCTACGAATTTTTCCCATGGAAAATTATTGCAAGAAATTTAAGTTTCATTTCCTGAATGGATTTACGTGAAAAACTATTTAATTTATTGGCTTAGACATCCCGTTGCAAAGGAAAATAAACTGGAAATTGATTAGCTAATCTCCCAGAAAATTAGAAAAATTTGTTATTCTTTGACTTGATTAAATTTTTCATTTTTCTTGGTCACGCAAGAACTAATGAGATCATTCATAAATTAATCATTAAAATCTGTAAATATAAAACAGAAAAGATGATAGACGAAGAAAGATGAAGGCAAGTAGGTCTCTAATGGCTGTAACACAGGCACACCTCCTAATAATTTGGGCACAATATGCAAAAGCGGCATTGTCCAAAATCAGGCGTACTGGAGAACCTACAAGTCTGTATATCTACAAGGTAATTTTTTAATTTTTATCGATATAAGTTGTCACCCTCCTCATATACAGATGTAAAAAAGTTACGAAAGAAAGTACTCATAAATACACTTGTTTATTGTGAAATTAAAACCAATCTGTGCTTCTCTTATATCAAAAGCAATATTCACCATTTTAGATGTCTTAAAAAGCCTCACAAAATAAGCAAATTTTGTGGTTTTCAGGTTCTTATTGAAAATTAAGCTATATGTACTACCTGGAAGTCAAAGCCCAGATAGTATATTTAAAGTTTCCATCCACGATATATTCCACTATAAATAGTGAGTAACATTATCCTACTAGAGCAACACAAATTTGTACAGGACATGCCTAAAGAAACTTATAGGGATAACGGAAAGCCTTGATATACATATCAAGGCTCCTTAGACTGGTCAATATTTGTTCCGAATCACATTTTCAAAAATTGTAATTTCCAAGCCTATAAACCTCCAGTAGATTCTAATGTACATCGTGTCTAGCCCTTGGAAAACATATAAACTTTATGAATCATATATACTTGAATGTCTCTAAGCGTATATAAATAAAGCGCTAAAACGAAAATATCATAATCCGTCTAATTATTTCATTCATAACTAATTCTCGGCTAAACCCACATGTATACCTGCTTTTTCATTAGATGAATTAAATTTATCTTTGGTAAAATGATCTTATGTCAAAAAGCAGTGCAGCCTCTCTAATTTATTTTAAGTTTTAAAAGGATGAATCGGATTGCGTACAATGGGTTCTTATTAAAAGAAGGTGTTAAGATATCTGACATAAAAGTTATAAACCTTTCTCGGCTATCATGCCAAATGTCATACATGGCAAATGAACAAATTAGAGATAGCTTTTAAAGATATTTTCTAAGCTGCTCCCAAGGGAAGGATTAGCAGGGCAATATATTTCCAGTGAAACTTTGATCTAGTTTTATAGCATTTAGTCAATAAATAATTTGTTGTTTTCTTCAATAGAATTTTTTGTCCTTCCCAAGACTGTCATTATACAACGCGTCATCAGTTTTTTCCGCCATAGGACAAACTGTTATTTTTTTCTCGTCATCAGTTAAATTGTCATTTTTTTCTCGTCATCAAATAAACTGTGATTATTTTTCTTGTCATTGGAAAAACTGTCATTGTCTTTCACAAGCTTCAGAGGCCAAAGTCCAAGGTCTCAAAGAGAAATGAAAGCCCTTTTTTACCGTTTTTTCACAAAATATGAATTCATAGATAAGCATACTGATTAGAGAGTATTCTTCAAGAGGTAAAAAACAAACAATCATGCTATCTAGCAGCCTTTAAATTAGTTCTTAATGCTAAGTTTGAAAATTGTCAGGCCTTGTATCGTTTTTAGACGGACCGATTATTCGCCAAAGATTGACGATTTTTCGATTTTTTCAAAGAAATTGGCTGTCTTTCTTCTAAAGAAAAGCTGTAGATGCTCATCTACTTTGAAGAAATTCACCGTTTGAAGAGTAAAATTTTAAATGTCTGATCACGTGAACAGCACTATCGGCTTGAATACAATTGTTTAAGAGTAAGGGTGGTGCTGGGATTTCACCTTCTGTTTCTATTCTCAGAGCCATTGAACTTCGACCTGTGAATCTCCAGCCCAAATATCTTATAAGCGAGTAATGTGATTCTAAATCCCAGCAGAAAAAGTACACACGGGTAGTGTGAGCCTAAGCTTTTTATTTTGCCTCTATTGTCTGCTAGAACGAAAGCACTGAAAAAATCTAAGTAAATAGTTTCCTAGAACACTTTTTTAGCAAACCTGTCATCCAAAGAGGTATTCGAGGGCGTCCTACAACCTAACTAATGATCATATGTTCAGATAAAAAAAAAAAAAAAAAAAAAACAATAACATTCCGTATAAAGACAGATAAAAACATTGACAGTTCGTCCGATAACAAAAAAAAACGATGTCACATTTTTCGATGATAATAAAAACCAATGTTATTCGTCCAATGGAAAGTATAAACGATGAAAATTTGTCTGATGACAAGAAAAAACATTGAAAGTTTATCAGATGACGAGAAAAAACAAAGACGGTTTATTCGATGATACAAAAATATTACCTTTAGTCCAATGGCAGAAAAAACTGAAGGCACGCTGTCCTATGACAGTCTTTGTAATGGCTGAAAAACCTATGGCAAAATAAAGATGACCAAATCATTTTATGGTAAATTGTCTGGATATTAATGTGACTCATGTTGTGCTTCAATTTCTTTCCCCATTATCTAAGAAATTTTTTCTGTTCATTTTGCTTTAGCTGACCGGATTCACTAATCATCAGAGGCAACGCTGTAGCGTTGCTTATAGTAAAGACCGTACGGCTCCAATGTTTTATTATTATTTTTTTTTCCCCAGGGGCACTTCATATGGAAGGGGTCGTCGTATAAACTTCAAAGGGGGCTCATTCGATTGTAAATCGAGAGTTCTAGTGCCCTTTTTAATAATAAAAAGTGATTGGAGGGCAACTAGCCCCCCCCCCCCCACACCCATCATTCCCCCAAACACATCCAATCAAAATTTTGATATAGCCATTTTGTTCACCGTAGTTGATTTCCAGATGGAAAATATATTTTGAGACGGAAACTCCCCCAAAACCCTCAGAAAAGGGTTTTAAATTATGCCGTGGGGACATATAAGGTTTTTGTAAAAGCCGTTGTCGTAAAAACTTCAAAACAGGCTCATTCAATTGGAAATTCAAAGGGATAGGGCCCTTTTTAATGGTTGAAAGTAATTGGAGGGCAACTAGCCCCCCCCCACGCCCATCATTTCCCCAAACACATCGAATCAAAATTATGAGATAGCCATTTTGTTCAGCATAGCTGATTTCCGGATAAAAAATATGTTTTTGAGGAGGACACTCCCCCACAACCCTCAGGGCAAGGATTTTAAGCCATGCCCTGGGGGCATATAAGGTTTTTATAGAAGGCTTTGTCGTAGAAACTTCAAAAAAAGCTCATTCGATTGGAAATTCAAAGGGCTAGTGCCCTTTTTAATTTACTATAATTTTAAATGAACATTAAAATTATAGTAAAATTTTGAACTGGTGAGCTTTCAGCATTTAATATCATTATACATAAAATATTCAGTTTAATTTATTAGCTCTTTTTAAAGTTGTTAAAGACGAATATAGTTTCCCTACAGACAAGTCTTTGGATACTGCCTCCTTTCCTAACAGTAAATAAAAACCAAAAGCCTACTGCGTCATTAGCGCTTAGCTGAAAACGGATTATATTACAAATATTTTCTTTTAAAGTTCTTACAGCATTGAAAATTATACAATTACAATGAATTATATTCTTTAACTGATGGATCTTTCAACAATTAATATCATTATTCATCAAATATTCAATTTGATGTTGTAAATTTTTCAATATTGTTCAAGACGCATATTGTTTTCCTTAAAGCGCCAATGACGCAGTAGGTTTTAGACTTTCACAGTGAGAGAAGGAGGTCATACCCAAACTCTTGTTTGTGGTTCGTTTTTGTTTTTGTTCGTTTCAAGCTTGATTTGCATATTCCATTTGAGTTTCACTCGTTTTAAGATTTATTTATTAATTTACATTAGTATCTATTGTATGTTTGTTTGCATTGATTGTTTATTTAATTTCTGTTCCTTTTAAGTATCATTTATACTTCAATAGGAAAATATTTTTTTTCATCTTAAGCTTGATATTCATATTCAATCCAAGCATTACTCGCTTTAAGATCTATTTATTCATTTATATTATGACTTGTTAAATGTTCTTGCTATGATTGCTTATTTAATTTCTGTTCGTTTTGGGTTTCATTTATTCTTTAATAGTAATTTCTGGTCGTTTTGAGTTTGAATTTTACAAGGTATTTGTATCTGCTGACCTTAAGTTTAAAATGGCCTTTACTTTTATTCGAAAAACGTATTTTTTGGAAAGTTTTTTTTATTAATTTTTGTTTGTTTTTGATTACAAAAATTTAAAGTTTTTTAAAAGTTCTTATTTCAAAATCAAACTTTAAAAAAAAATCAAATATTCATCAAAGTATCAGAACTGATATCAAAGTAACAATATCAAAGTGAAAAAATGGGTTTTTTTCAACCTCGGAGTTTTTATTATCTGATTTTTGAACTATTTTTAACATAATTTTTGTCTCAAAATTTTTATCGGATGGGTTTGGAGAAAAAGGGCACGGGGGGACAAGTTTAAGCTTCGATCTCTTTTGACTTTTTAAAAGTGAACTAGAACTTTCTATTTTCAATCAAATGAGCCCTTTCTGAATTTTATACGAGTATCTCTTCTATAAGAACCATATATATCCCCAGAGTATAACTTACAACGCCTATCCCTGAGCCCTGGGGGGTTGTGTCGACCCTAGAGTTTTAATATCTGATGGTTGAACTATTTTTAACAAAATGGTCACCTGAAATTTTTATCGGATGGGTTTATCCATCCGATACCCCCAAAGGTGTGGAGGGCGGGAGGGGATAGTTGCCCTCTGATCTTTTTTCACTCTGAGAAAATGAACTACAAATTTTAATTTCCATTCAAATGAATTCTCTCTGAAATTTATACGAGCATACCTTCCACAAGAATCATATATGCCCCTAGAGCAATACTTACAACACCTTCCCCTGCCCTGGGGGGTGTGTTGACACTTGAGTTTTTGTTATCTGTTCTTTGAGCTCTTTTTAACGAAATGACCATACGTCAAGGGGTTTTTGTTAAATGATCTTTCAACTAATTTTAATAAAATGGCTACCTCAAATTTTTTATCAGATGTATTTGGGAAAAAAGGCCTTGGGGGCCAGTTGCCCTCTGATCACTTTTGACTCTTAAAAAGGGCACTAGTACTCTCTATTTCTAATTGAATGAGCCCCCTTTGAAGTTTATATGGCGACCTCTCTATATGAAGTGTCTCTGGAAAAAAGTGTGGGGAAAAAAGTGTGGGGGGAGGCTAGCTACCCTCCAATCACTTTAACTCTTAAAAAGTTAATTACAACTTTCAATTTCCAATCAAATGAGCCCTCTAGGAATTTTACATGATCATCCCTTCCATAACAACCATATATGCCCCTAAGGCATAACTTACAACGCCTAACCCCGGGCCCTGGGGGGCTGTGTCGACACCGGAATTTTTTGTTATCAGAACTTTGAACTATTTTTTAAAAAATGACTATCTCAAAATTTTTATCTGATGCATCTAGGGCATGACGGAGGGGGGGGGGCTAGGTGCCCTCCGATCTCTTTTGAATCTTAAAAAGTGAACAAAAACTTTCAATTTCAAATCAAAAGAGCTCACTCCAAAGTTTTTACGAGCATCCCTTCCATAAGAACTACATATGCCCCTAGAGCATTAATTATAACACCTGCCTCCGGACCCTGGGGGCTTCCGTCGACACAGGAATTTGTCTTATCTGACCTTTGAACTATTTTTAATTAAATGGCTATTATTAAAATTTTATCAGATGGGCTTGGGGAAAAACTGGTATGTTGGGGGGCTAGTGGCCCTCAGATATCTTTTGAATCTTAAAAATTGAACTAGAACTTTCAATTTCCAAGCAAAAGAGCCCTCTCTGAAGTTTATACGAATATTCCTTTCATAAGAACCATATACACCCCCAGGACAACACTTACAACGCCTATCCCCCGGGCTCTGGGGAGTGTTCTTGTTATCTAATTTTTGAACAACTTTCTGGCTATCTCAAAATTTGTAGGGGACGGGTTTTAGGAAAAAAGAGCGTGGGGGGGAGGGCTAGTTTAACTCTCTTGACTCTTAAGAAGTGAACTAGAACTTTCAATTTCCAATCAAATGAGCCCTCTATGAATTTTATACGAGCGTCCCTTTCATAAGAACCATACATGCCCTTAGGGCATAACTTAGAACACCTTCCCCTGTGCCCTGGGGGGTACTATTAACACCGGATTTTTTCTTATCCAACCTTCGAACTATTTTTAACAAGATTTTCATCAGATGGGTTGGGGGATAGCTGCCCTCGGATCTCTTTTGACTATTAAAAAGTGAGCTCGAACTTTCAATATCCAATCAAATGAGCCCTCTCTGAAGGTTATACGAGCATCCATTTCATATGAACAATATTTGACCCAGGGCATAACTTACACCGTCTGCCCCCGAGCCCTTGGGGGTTGTGACGACACCTGACTTTTTGTTATCTGACTTTGAGAAATTTTAACTTAATGCCTGTCTCAAAATTTTTATTGGTTGCATTTGGGGAAAAATGGGCGTGGGGGCTAGTTGCCCTCGAATCTCTTTTGACTCAAAAAAACTTACCTTGAATTTTCAATTTCCAATCAAATGAGCCATCTCTGAATTTTTTACGAGCATCCCTTCAATAAGAACAATATATTCCCCTAGGGCATAGCTTAAACCACCTGCCCTCGGGCCTTGGGGGGCTGTTTTGACCCCTGAGTTTTTGTTATATGGTCTTTGAACCATTTTGAAAAAAAATCTATCTCAAATTTATTATCGGATGGGTTTGAGGAAAAAAGCGTCGAGGGGGGGGGTAGGTACCCTCCAATCTCTTTTGACTCTTAAAAAGTGAACTATAACTTTCAGTTTCCAATCAAGTGAGCATCCCTTCCATAAGACAAATATATGCCCCCAAGGAATAACTTGAAACACCTGCCCCCGGGCCCGTGTGGGTTTTGTCAACACCGGAATTTTTGTTATATGATCTTTGAACTGTTTTTAACAAAATAGCTATCTTAATATTTTTATTGGATGCATTTGGGAAAAAAGGGTTTTGGGGGAAAGCTGGTTACTCTTCAATATCTTTTGACGCTTAAAAAGTCAACTAGAGCTTTCAATTTTCAATCAAATGAGCCCTCTCTGATGTTTATACGAACATTCCTTCCATAAGAACCATTTATTCCCCCAGGGCATAACTTATAACCCTTGCCCCTGAAGACTGTGGGTTCAGTGTCCTGCTCAAACATATAATTTCCAGAACTTTCAACTACGTTGAACAAAATGGTTATAACAAAATTTTGATTGGATGTGTTTGGGGAAATGGTGAGCGTGGACGGGGTGTCAGTTGCTTTAGAATCACTTTCGACTATTAAAAAGAGAACTATCCATTTAAATTTCCGATCCAATGAGCCCTCTCTGAAGTTTATGCGACAAAGTTGTCTATACAAAACCTAATATGCCCCAAGGGCATAACTTACAACCCTTGCCCTGAGGGATGTGGGAGAGTTGTCATCCTCGAAGACCTAATAAAGACTTAATAAAGAACTTAAAACTACGTTTAATAATAAAATGGCTGTCTCAAAATTTTGATTGGATGTTTTTGGGGAAACGGTGGGCGTGAGTGGGGGGTTAGTTGCCCTCAAATAACTTTTGACTATTAAAAAGGGCACTAGCCCTTTGATATTTCAATCGAATCAGCCTTTTTTGAAGTTTCCAAGACAAAGCCTTCTCTAAAAACCTTACATGCCTCCAGGGGAAACTTAAAACCCTTGCTTTGGGGGTTGTGGGGGAATGTCCTCCTCAAAAAAATATTTTCTATCTGGAAATCAGCTACGCTGAACAAAATGGTTATCTCAAAATTTTGATTGGGTGTATTTTGGGGAATGATGGGCGTGAGGGGGGGGGGTAGTTGGCCTCCAATCACTTTCAACTATTAAAAGGGCACTAGCCCTTTGAATTTCCAATCGAATGAGCCTTTTTTAAAGTTTCTATGACAACGCGTTCTATTAAAACCTCATATGCCCTCAGGGCATAGCTTAAAACCCTTGCCCTGAGGGTTGTGGGGGAGTGTCCTCCTCAAAAATATATTTTCTATCTGGAAATCAGCTACGCTGAACAAAATGGCTATCTCATAATTTTGATTGGATGTGTTTGGGGAAATGATGGGCGTGGGGGAGCTAGTTGCCCTCCAATTACTTTCGACTATTAAAAAGGGCCCTAGCCCTTTGAATTTCCAATTGAATGAGCCTGTTTTGAAGTTTTTACGACAACGCCTTTTACAAAACCTTATATGCCCCCAGGGCATAATTTAAAACCCTTTACTGAGGGTTGTGGGGGAGTTTCCTCCTAAAAAATATATTTTCTATCTGGATATCAGCTACGGTGAACAAAATGGCTATATCCAAATTTTGATTGGATGTGTTTGGGGGAATGATGGGCGTGGGGGTTTTAGTTGTCCTCCAATGACTTTCTACTATTAAAAAGGGCACTAGAACTCTTGATTTCCAATCGAATGAGCACCCTTTGAAGTTTCTACAACGACCCCTTCCATATGAAGTGCCCCTGGGGAAAAAAATGAATAATAAAACATTGGAGCCGTACGGTCTATACTATAAGCAACGCTACAGCGTTGCCTCTGATGATTAGTGAATCCGATCAGCTAAAGCAAAAGGAACAGAAAAAATGTCTTAGATAATGGTGAATGAAATTGAAGCACAACATGAGTCACATTAATATCCAGACAATTTACCATAAAATGATTTGGTCATCTTTATTTTTGTGATTGGAAGGCAACTACCCCCCCCCCCCCGCCCATCATTCCCCAAAACACACCCAATCAAAATTTTGAGATAGCCATTTTGTTCAGCGTAGCTGATTTCCAGATAGAAAATATGTTTTTTAGGAGGACACTCCCCCACAACCCTCAAAGCAAGGGTTTTAAGTTATACCCTGGGGGCATATAAGGTTTTTATAGAAGGCGTTGTCGTAGAAACTTCAAAAAAGGCTCATTCGATTGAAATATCAAAGGGCTAGTGCCCTTTTTAATAGTCAAAAGTTATTTGAGGGCAACTAACCCCCCACTCACGCCCACCGTTTCCCCAAAAACATCCAATCAAAATTTTGAGACAGCCATTTTATTATTAAACGTAGTTTTAAGTTCTTTATTAAGTCTTTATTAGGTCTTCGAGGATGACAACTCTCCCACATCCCTCAGGGCAAGGGTTGTAAGTTATGCCCTTGGGGCATATTAGGTTTTGTATAGACAACTTTGTCGCATAAACTTCAGAGAGGGCTCATTGGATCGGAAATTTAAATGGCTAGTTCTCTTTTTAATAGTCGAAAGTGATTCTAAAGCAACTGACACCCCGTCCACGCTCACCATTTCCCCAAACACATCCAATCAAAATTTTGTTATAACCATTTTCTTCAACGTAGTTGAAAGTTCTGGAAATTATATGTTTGAGCAGGACACTGAACCCACAGTCTTCAGGGGCAAGGGTTATAAGTTATGCCCTGGGGGAATAAATGGTTCTTATGGAAGGAATGTTCGTATAAACATCAGAGAGGGCTCATTTGATTGGAAATTGAAAGTTCTAGTTCACTTTTTAAGCGTCAAAAGGTATTGGAGGGTAACCAGCTTTCCCCCAAAACCCTTTTTTCCCAAATGCATTCAATAAAAATTTTAAGATAGCTATTTTGTTAGAAACAGTTCAAAGATCATATAAGAAAAATTCCGGTGTTGACAAAATCCATCAGGGCCCGGGGGCAGGTGTTGTAAGTTATTCCTTGGGGGTATATATTGGTCTTATGGAAGGGATGCTCATATGAACTTCAAAGAGGGATCATTATATTGGAAACTGAAAGTTATAGTCCACTTTTTAAGAGTCAAAAGAAATTGGACTGTACCTACCCCCCCCCCCTCCACGCCCTTTTTCCTCAAACCCATCCGATAAGAAATTTGAGATAGATTTTTTTCAAAATGCTTCAAAGACCATATAACGAAAACTCAGGGGTCAACACAGCCCCCCAAGGGCCGAGGGCAGGTGTTATGAGTTATGCCCTGGGAGAATATATGGTTCTTATCGAAGGAATGCTCTTAAAAACTTTAGAGATGGCTCACTTGACTGTAAATTAAAAGTTCTAGTTAAGTTTTTTAGAATTAAAAGAGATTGGAGTGCAATTAGCCCCCCCCGCCCATTTTTCCTCAAATGCATCCAATAAAAATTTTGAGATAGGCATTAAGTTAAAATTTCTCAAAGTCAGATAACAAAAACACAGGTGTCGTAACAAGCCCCCAGGGCCTGGGGGCAGACGGTGTAAGTTATGCCCTGGGTCAAATATTGTTCATATGAAATGGATGCTCGTATAACCTTCAGAGAGGGCTCATTTGATTGGATATTGAAAGTTCGAGCTCACTTTTTAATAGTCAAAAGAAATTAATAGTCAAATAGATCTGAGGGCTGGCATCCTCCAACCCATCTGATGAAAATTTTGAGATAGACATCTTGTTAAAAATAGTTCAAAGGTTGGATAAGAAAAAACCCGGTGTCAATAGTACCCCCCAGGGCACAGGGGAAGGTGTTCTAAGTTATGCCCTAAGGGCATGTATGGTTCTCATGAAAGGGATGCTTGTATAAACTTCATAGAGGGCTCATTTTATTGGAAACTGAAAGTTGTAGTTCACTTATTAAGAGTCAAGAGAGTTAAACTAGCCCCCCCCCCCCCCGCTCTTTTTCCCAAAACCCGTCCCCTACAAATTTTGTGATAGCCAGTGTTTTGGAAGTTGTTCAAATATAGATAACAAGAACACTCCCCAGAGCCCGGGGGATAGGCGTTGTAAGTGTTGTCCTGGGGGCGTATATGGTTCTTATGAAAGGGAAATTCGTATAAACTTCAGGGGGGCTCTTTTGCTTGGAAATTGAAAGTTCTAGTTCAATTTTTAAGATTCAAAATATATCTGAGGGCCACTAGCCTCCCCACATACCAGTTTTTCCCCAAGCCCATCTGATAAAATTTTTATAATAGCCATTTCATTAAAAATAGTTCAAAGGTCAGATAAGAAAAATTCCTGTGTCGACGGAAGCCTCCAGGGCCCGGAGGCAGGTGTTATAATTAATGTTCTAGGGGCATATTATGGAAGGGATGCTCGTATAAACTTTGGAGTGAGCTCTATTGATTTGAAATTGAAAGTTTTTGTTCACTTTTTAAGAGTCAAAAGAGATCGGAGGGCAACTATCCCCCCTCCTCCACGCCCTAGATGCGTCAGATAAAAATTTTGAGATAGTAATTTTTTTTAAAAATAGTTCAAAGTTCTGATAACAAAAAATTCCGGTGTCGACAAAGCCCTCAAGGGCCCAGGGGTAGGCGTTGTAAGTTATGCTCTGGGGGCATATATGGTTGTTATGGAAGGGATGATCATGTAAAATTCCTAGAGGGCTCATTTGATTGGAAATTGAAAGTTGTAATTAACTTTTTAAGAGTTAAAGTGATTGGAGGGTAGCTAGTCTCCCCCCCCACACTTTTTCCCCCACACTTTTTTCCAGAGGCACTTCATATAGAAGGGGTCGCCCTATAAACTTCAAAGGGGGCTCATTCGATTAGAAATTGAGAGTACTAGTGCCCTTTTTAAGAGTCAAAAGTGATCAGAGGGCAGCTGGCCCCCAACCCCTTTTTCCCCAAATACATCTGATAAAAAATTTGAGGTAGCCATTTTGTTAAAAATAGTTGAAAGATCATATAACAAAAACACCTTTACGTATGGTCATTTCGTTAAAAATAGTTCAAAGAACAAATAAGAAAAACTCCTGTGTCAACACCCCCCCCCAGGGCTGGGAAAGGTGTTGTAAATGTTGCTCTAAGGGCATATATGATTCTTGTGGAAGGTATGCTCGTATAAATTTCAGAGGGAATTCATTTGAATGGAAATTAAAAGTTGTAGTTCATTTTCTCAGAGTGAAAAAAGATCAGAGGGCAACTATCCCCTCCCGCCCTCCGCGCCTTTGGGCGTATCGGATGGATAAACCCATCCAACAAAAATTTTAGTTGACCATTTTGTTTAAAATAGTTCAACCATCAGATACTAAAACTTTAGGGTCGACACAACCCCCCAGGGCTCAGGGATAGGCGTTGTAAGTTATACTCTGGGGAAATATATGGTTCTTATAGAAGAAATACTCTTATAAACTTCAGAGAGGGCTCATTTGATTAAAAATAGAAAGTTCTAGTTCACTTTTAAAAAGTCAAAAGAGACAGAAGCTTAATCTAGCCCCCCCCCCGCCCTTTTTCACCAAACCCATCCGATAAAAATTTTGAGAAAAAAATTATGTCAAAAATATTTCAAACATCAGATAATAAAAACTCCGAGGTTGAAAAAACCTATTTTTTCACTTTGATATTGTTACTTTGATATCAGTTCTGATACTTTGATGAATATTTGATTTTTTTTTAAGTTTGATTTTGAAATAAGGAATTTTTAAAAACTCAATATTTTTTACCACCAAAAGCAAACAAAAATTAATTACAAAAACTTTCCTGAAAAGAATCTTTTTAAATAGAAGTAAAGTTCAGTTTCAACTTAAGCTCAGTAGATACAAATACCTTTTAAAATTCAAACTCAAAACGACCAGAAATTACTATTAAAGAATAAATGAAACCCAAAACGAACAGAAATTGAATAAGCAATCATAGCAAGAACATTTAACACGTCATAATATAAATGAATAAATAGATCTTAAAGCGAGTAATGCTTGGATTGAATATGAATATCAAGCTTAAGATGAAAAAAATATTTTCCTATTGAAGTATAAATGATACTTAAAAGGAACAGAAATTAAATAAACAATCAATGCAAACAAACATACAATAGATACTAATGTAAATTAATAAATAAATCTTAAAACCAGAGAAACTTAAATGGAATATGCAAATCAAGCTTGAAACGAACAAAAATCACCACAAACAAGAGTTTGGGTATGACTTCCTTCTCTCACTGTGAAAGTCTAAAACCTACTGCGTCATTGGCGCTTTAGTGAAAACAATATGCGTCTTGAACAATATTGGAAAATTTACAACATCAAATTGAATATTTGATGAATAATGATATTAATTGTTGAAAGATGCATCAGTTAAAGAATATAATTCATTGTAATTGTATAATTTTCAATGCTGTAAGAACTTTAAAAGAAAATATTTTTAATATAATCCGTTTTCAGTTAAGCGCTAATGACGCAGTAGGCTTTTGGTTTTTATTTACTGTTAGGAAAGAAGGCAGTATCCAAACACTGTCTGTAGGGAAACTATATTCGTCTTCAACAACTTTAAAAAGAGCTAATAAATTAAACTGAATATTTTATGTATAATGATATTAATTGCTGAAGGCTCACCAGTTCAAAATTTTACTATAATTTTAATGTTCATTTTCAATATTGAGTACAAAAGAAAAAATTTGTCATAAAATTTGTTTTCAGTAAAGCGCCAGTGACGCTGTAGGTTTTTGACTTTTACAGTAAGAGAAGGAGGTCATACCCAAACTCTTGTTTGTGGTGATTTGTGTTCGTTTCAAGCTTGATTTGCATATTCAATTTAAGTGTCACTCGTTTTAAGATTTATTTATTAATTTACATTAATATCTATTGTATGTTTTTGCTATGATTGTTTATTTAATTTCTGTTCGTTTTGGGTTTCATTTATTCTTTAATTGTAATTTCTGGTCGTTTGTGTTTGAATGTTAAAAGGTATTTGTATATACTGAGCTTAATTTTAAAATGGCCTTTACTTTTCTTTGAAAAACTTATTTTTCGGAAAGTTTTTTTTTTAAATAATCTTGTACAATGGCGCATGAAGTCATAGATGCCAAAAAACTCTTCCCGTATATCCCCAGTAATTATATTATTTGATTTAATTACGTTGGAACATAATTAAGTAACAATCAGGCTTGTTTCATTGCATACACCCTCTGAAATATCTAAATGATGTACTTACATAATTATCATATTGTTCTCTAGTTTCGAGTAATAGGGTGGCAAATTAGCAATTTTAATCAGATACAAGAAATTTTTAATCGCATATTTGGTTACCCATCATTTTTATTTGTGATTCATTGTGAGACTTGCTTTTGAATGTTTCCTGACCATAGATATAGATGTTCTTCATTGTTCCTTTGTCATGACATGACTTACTTGACTTCTTGCTCTTGCTGGTGGTGTAGTGCAGACAGACTCGTGACTCTTCGCCTCCAATAGAAACGGTCTTGTTCAAGCATGACTGCTTCTTGTAAAACGGTACCAATCATTGAAAGGCTCTGGGTAAAACTAACTCTACATCTGAACCGGGTATTTCGAAGGGGCAATTCCAGTTATGCACAGAGAGATCAAAACTGAATAATTTACTATATGGTTTCCCGCAGGCATACAAAACAAACCATCGATTCAACGAAGGGTTCGTGCAGCGGACCAGATATGGGGGTCTTAACTGTTAGTGTCCGTGGTCAGGTGCTCGAAACGAAGTATTAACACCTGATCCATTCAATATCTCTCAGGATCATCTTTAGAGCCACATCTATGACATCACAAACAGCAGCAGCATTCGCGCAAGGGTCAGAACCATAGAAGAAGACTTGAGAACCGGTGGTGTTGAAGATCCACATTTATGATTTTCGACTATTGTCTGGCTTTGACCACACCAAACGGTATATTCATGTCTTAACTGATGTGGCTCTACTGCTACGCCACCAAACTTCAGTTTCAACTGAGCCGTTATCCCTGATGAGAGATTCACCAAACTTCAGTTTCAACTGAGCCGTTATCCCTGATGAGAGATTCTGGTTAAGTAAATGAATTGATTATTTTGACAGTGGGCCCAGATATGTTGAACGCTGGTGAGTTGGCTGTGTTACCTGTCTGGTCTACGATCATTATTCTCGTCTTATACCAGCTAATCTGTAGTTCCACTTTCAGGGCTGCATCTGACATTGTGCTGAGGGCTTTCAAAGTTCAGCTGCAGAAGTACATATCAGGGCAATATCCTTCTCCATACTTCAGTCTCAAGTGGAGTCAGCTCGTGGTTTGGTCCGTGATGTAACCGGTCACCGACCTGAAGATTTCAGGAGAAGCAGCACAGCCTTGCCAAACACCAGTATTTGCACTTAACAAAGTGTTTCGACGACAATTAACATGAACGGAACTTTTTTTTAATAACACAAAGGGCCTTAAACAGACGACTGTATTTGTCCAAGATACCTATTCGTTCTAGTATCAGCCAGAAAGCCTTACGGTGAACCGAGTCAAAGGCTGATTTAAAGTAATTAAACACCATGAATGCTGCGCACTGGTTTGTCTTGTTTGGGAGTTCATACTTTAATTGACCAAACCTGTTTGATGCATTGCCTATAGGAGTCAAGAGCTGATTCAATTGTGTTAAATTTGGTTAGCGGGGGGTTTTCACACACCCCCCTTGCCATTAAGACCCTTTTGATGCTATTACGAATGAACTACTAATCCCAAACTCTCCCGAAGCAGAGTTATAATCGAGATTTATCATGGCTAATGCTACGCAAAAATCGTTCGACGAGCTCAGAAAAGTTTTGAGCGGAAAACTGGATTCTATTATTGCTACGCAGACAGAATTAAATAATAAGCTTGACGGTTTTACTTCTGAGATCGCGTCGCTGAGAACGGAGGCTGCCGACCGAGATGTGAGGCTTAATAACTTTGAGAAAACTATCGACGAGTATGTCGACAAGTACCAGGCCCTGGAAAAACAGCTACTACTTATCGACGTGAAAGATCGCCGTCTGAACCTTATTGTGCATGGTTTACCGGCAGAAGAGCCTAACAAGAAAGTTGAAGATAGCGTCATTAAATTAGTTAGCAAAAAGCTGGGTGTAACTAGTGACATATCTATGACTAAGTGCTATCGGATTTCTTCACGGGTTTCAAACATCACCAATAGGCGCAGCAAGAAAAATAGCCGACGCAAGGAGTCCCCCGTATTTATTTCACTAAGCTCGGAGAGTGATGTCCAGTCGATCATGAACAATGTTAAAAAGCTAAACGGTAGTGGGATTATATTCTCTACAGACCTGCCCCATGCTCTCAACATGATTCGAAACTCCCTACTCTCGAAAGCACAAGAAATGAAAGAGTCGAAATATATCGTTTCATCCAGAGTGCGTCATAGGGGTATTAACTTATGGCTAGAAGTGAAAAAAAGTGATTCTTCTGACTGGGGAAAGATTAATTAGTTTGTTTTTAGTGTATACGCGGACCATTATTTGTTTTATTTGTTTAATGAAATACGTCCGCGATCGAGAGATGAAACAAGTTCATTTTGTTGGTGTGTGTCATGATTGGGAAAATGACCACTAGTCAGTGTTGGTTTTTTTCTTTTCGTTGTTTTTTCTTTCTTATTGTGTTCAGTGCTCAATGCGACTTCAACTTGTTAAGTCTGCCATGCCTGATTATGCTTCATCGTCGCGTTTCTTTTTTTATATTTTACCTATGCCTATAAATCAGGTTATGTTTTTGGTTCGTGTGTTTTTTTAAGTTGTAGATCAGATATTTCACAATACGTGCCGTACTCTTCCACATCAAGGTTTGGTTGATGATTTATTACCGCATCACTACAGACTCCCACCAGACGGTTTGGTAAGTCAAAACGATTATGATTAATTCTACTGGTGATGGGACATCGAGTAGGTTGAGAGATTTTGAGAGAGACCCATTAGATTTAATAAAAATTTCTGCAGATTGTGGTTTTTCGGATGATGAATATGATATTTCTATTAGATCCCTCCCTATTAACAATTATTTACTCCCTAATGAGATTAACGGACATGTGTCTCCTGGTAGTGTGAGGCTGGCGAGTTTAAACTGTTGCGGGTTGATGAGTAGTTTGGACCATTTATCTTCGTTCCTTCCATACTATAGAGTTGATGTATTAGCTGTATGTGAGACTTTCTTAAATGAGTCAACTAGTCACCTAGCGAATATTAATGGTTACCATTTTATTTCTAAGACTAGGAATGACAGATCGAGAGGAGGCCTTGGTTTTTTTATTCATAATGATATTACTTACAGGATTGTTTCGGATTTTGATTCTATGTATGAAGAAATGTTGTTTGAATTTTTGGTTGTCGAGCTTGATTTTGGTAGTGAAAAAGTGTTGTGTTGTTTGTTTTACAGACCACCTAGCTCTTCGGTGCAACATTTCATAAGTAAGCTGGAAGCGTTTTCTTCGATCGCAATCGAGCGAAGTCGGAAGATTATGTACATTGGGGATTTTAATATTGATATAAGTAATGCTGGTCATGATCTTTCATCTACACAATATTCGCCTTCGGCTGTTGATTTTCTGACACTTTGTCTTTCGCTGGGGCTTCTCCCAGCTTGCCGTATTCCAACTCGAGTTGTAAGCTCGACAGCAACGGTAATCGACAATATTTTTCTGAATATGGAATTTGATTCGTGTCATGTTATTATCGATGACACGTCAGACCACTTTATGCTTTTGATGGAGATAAAAACTGGGCGACAAACGGCGACTCCGATCAAAGCAACTAGAAGGCTTGATGCTACATCTGTTCAGCGGTTGAATGAACTGCTGCTTAAAATTGACCCCTCTCCGTGCTTAGACTGCGAGGATGTAAATCAAGCTTCACAGTATTTTGTCAACGAATTTACCACAGCACTTAATGTGGCTTGTCCGATGTCTTCAACCCGTCTAAGACGTTACAACAGATCTAAAAAGCCTTTGGTTACACGAGGACTACTAAGGTCGATCCAATCAAAGAACAGGCTGTATAAAATATATCTATCGAATCCCGATGAAACAAATCAAGCCTTTTTTAAAGCTTACAGAAATTGCCTAACCAAGGCTCTCAGGTCTGCTAAACAGCTCTACTATTTGAAGGCATTCAATAGCGCGCATGGATCTCCTAAGAAGGTATGGACATAAATAAACGATTGTATCGGCAAAAAAAAGTTGAATTCTTTTCCGGACGAAATGATTCCCCCAGGTGGTGATACAGCTGTTAAAGGAAAACTTAACGTCGCCAACATGCTCAACACGCACTTCGCTAAAATAGGTGAAAAGACGTCGGAAGAGGCATCCCAAAAATCAACGCCAAATTCTGCTGATTTCAAAAGTTTTCTACCCTCTTCTACTGACCGATCCATATTTCTCACTCCAGTCTCGTCTGCTGAATTGATGCTTGTACTTCATCAACTAAAAAATGGACACTCAGAAGGAATCGACGGATATTCTACGAACTTGCTTAAATCGATTATGCCTAGTATAGTAAATTTTCTTGTGAACATAATTAATCTTTGTTTCAAGAATGGTATCATGTATGAAGTCCGCCCGTGTCATTGCACTACACAAAGGGGGAGATATAAAAGATCCATCCAACTATAGGCCCATATCTATTCTATCTGCTTTCGGAAAAATTATTGAACGTTGTTTGTACGTGAGGATTGTAAATTTTCTTGACAAGAATAGTTTTTTCAGTAAGTCCCAATTCGGGTTTCGGAAAGGACATTCTACAGAGCATGCTATTTTGGCAGTAACCCAGTTTATTCATGATGCCTTGGATAAGGGTGAAATTCCAGCTTCTATATTCGTGGATATACGGAAAGCGTTTGACACTATTTGTCACATGATTTTAAATGAAAAATTGTCTAATTGTGGTATACTTGGTCCGGCTAAATCGATAATATTGTCATATTTAAGCGATAGAGTCCAGTGTATTGATGGGGGCGAAGTTATATCAACGTCTTCGAACCAGTCAAATAAAGTTGGAGTGCCCCAAGGTTCAATTCTCGGCCCTCTGTTGTTTCGAATTTATGTTAACGATATTAGTAATTCAGTTGAGGACCTAGGGCTGACCGTTCTCTTCGCAGATGACACAGCCTGTAGTGTCTCTGGAATCGATGAAGATCGTGTCAAACATAATTTAAGTCTAGTATTCGATAGACTAGTAGCATGGTTTATGGCAAATAGGCTAGCTCTGAACACTTCAAAAACAAAGTTTATGGTATTTTCGCGTACGTCACGGGCACTTCCATGTCTGAAGTTGATTAAGTCATCTGTTTCAGGTATGGATATATCACGTGTTGAAATTATTCGTTACCTTGGTGTGCTGGTTGACTCAAACTTGAGTTGGAAGCCGCATATAAATGGTATAAGATTGAAGCTTGGAAGGAACGTGGGTATTATGCAACGTATGAAATTCATTTTGCCGCTCGAAGCTATGCGTTCTATTTATTTCGCTCTTGTTCATTCTTATCTAAATTATTGCCCACTTATTTACTTGAATACTTTCAGATCCCATTTAATTCTGCTTCAGAGGCAACAAAATAAGGCGCTTCGTATTTTAAAAAGTTATCTTCCTTCCCCAGCGTCTTTCCCCAGTAAGTCTTCTACAAAGAGTTTATATTGTTTATTGAATATTCTTCCTGTTGAACTTGCAGTTACTTTTAACTCGATATTATTCAAGGTTAATCATAATCTCCTGTCACTGCCCAGTTATTTCTATTCTTTTGATTTGTTCCCAGTTGCTCCGCCATCTTCTCATCTAGCTCGCAGCATACGCAAACTACGCCAGCCGTTGATAATTTCAGAGAGGTCCCGGTTTTCTCTACGAAATAGTGTGGTCGCCGCGTGGAACCAATATGAATCTATTTTTGATTTTGATGTGTCGATTGGAATTTTAAAAAATAAAATAAAATCATTCCTTTTGGACATTTATTAGTTAAATAATATTTTCATTATTTTTATTTTTTTTTTTATTTATTTATTTTTTTTTTTTCTCTCTTGTTATTTTTAGATCCCTCTCGGATCTTGATATCCTTCTTATTGTCCCATTGCTGGTTGGGAGTTGTTTTTGTATCGTCGGGTGGGTGTCTGCCGTGATGTGGTGAGTAATTAACCTTACATTTATTGATTTATTTATATTTGTTTGTGAAGTCTACCATTTTGAATGAAAATCCGTATATTTCTTTATTGTTTTTCTTTTTTTATCTGTGCAAAACGAGCTTGTCTCACTGCCAGATATCTGTATATATTTAGTGTCATTATGTAAGATTGAATAATAAATGAACCTGAACCTGAACTGGAACTCACGAGCTTTCTCAATTACGTGGCATACAATGAAGAGCTGCTCGGTAGTAGATCTATTGGGCAGTTAGCCTGCTCGCTGAATATGGTGGTGCTTACGAATGAACTGGGCAATTCTATTGATCAACACTATAGCAAATAATTTTCCAGAAAAGAAGGGAGGGTAATTCCTCTATCGTTGGAGCAATCACTTTGGTTTCCTTTGCACTTCAATGGAGGGAGTATTATCCCTTCCTTTCATTCTTTTGGGATCAGTTTCGTTGTCCAAACAAAGTAAAAGAGCATATGGATCAGAGTAGCATCGTTAGTCCTACAAACTTTAGCATAATCACGGAGATTAGGCGGGCTCATGACGTTCTCTGAGTTTTCACCCGCTTCAGAGCACTCTGAATCTCTTCTATAGAAGGTAGGTCAGTCTTTAGGAGATTTTCGCATGCTATTTGATGAGCGGACGCATAAGTGGGGATCAAGTTAAAACTCTTTCAGAAATCAGCAGCTTTAAGAAGTGCTCCTTCCATTGTTCTATTTGCTCAGTTTAATCTTAGAACATTATGCAGGAGGCAAATTTAACTGCTCATACGAGGCATATGACATGCTTGAAATCACCATGATGTTATCTTTTCGTGCCTCGTCATTAGCCTCATTTACTTTTTCTTAACAGAAAATTGTTGCCTGTTCCGGCAAATAAGTTTATTCCCAATCCCATTTGATCGCCTGTTTGGGATTACATCCTCAGCCAGTTGCACTTTTCTGCGTCGTCCAATTATTTGCAGCGCTTCTTGCGACAGCCGGGGTTTCTTTGAGTACATTTTGAGACCGAATGTCTCAGTGTCTACATCTAGTATGATTTTTATGTATGTCTGCGACATTGCGCCAGGGTCAACAAGGGTATTCAGGAATCCAAATCTGTTCTAGATTTCGACTGAACACTTTTTGCAGAATTCCTTGGTTTTTAATTTTTGATTGTCTAACTTTACTTGGTGTCGTTTTGTAAGCTAGGGCCTTGAATCGTAGGTGGGATTTTATAGAAACTTATCTATGATCAGTATTCCTGATCTCGGCGAAACATTAAGTTCTGCAATTACTGACTGATGACCGCCATCTTTGATTTACTATGATATAATCGATAATCTTTCACGTGCAGCCTTTATTCCTATACGATTTCTGGCCTATAAATATCTTTTCTGAGAAACATTGTGTTTGTAACAATCAGTTCATGCATGACACACCGCTGAAGGAGTCTGAACTCATTTTCACTCAAAGAGAGCCAGGGGTAACTGAACCAATATCAAAATTAAAAGCCCCACTAGGGTCAAATACATTAAAGTTGCCTTCATTGACCTAAAATCTTGGGAGTAATACGAGTCAGGTAAGCTGTCAGAATAGATTATAATTTTTCTTACTCATCCGTTGGTACGATATTCATCGGTGAGACACACAAACCTCGTCATCTTCCTATGTGTGGGGTTGAAGGGAGCAGTTAGTGGTCCATCTGATGTAGGGGGGTTGTGTGATTTGAGGCCTTTCTTTGCCTCCTTATTTAAAAGCAGGCCCAATCCATTATTTCTACTGGAAGTTTTGCCTGATCAAATCATCTTGTGGCCAGTACTTACAATTTTTTCATTACCTTAACCCGTTAGGTGGGCTTCTGTCATTTCATAAGTGGCAATCCCATATTTCAATATCTCAAGCCCTTGAATGTCTTTGATTCCAGAGTTATTCATGGTTAAAAAAAATTCCAGGAGGCTATTTTCAGCTGACATTGGTCGGTAGAATTAAAAAATATTCGAGAACGTGCCAAGGTCGTAAGGAATTAAAAACTCAAGGATCTAAGGCTTTAGTAACGTTTCTCTTCATTGCACTTGATTCCAGGAAGTAGGTAGCAAGCCAAACCGTCCTAAGGCCTTGGTTCTTATTGACATCAGGGATCCCCTTTGCTCTGGGAGACCCTAGGGTGTGTTCCAACTGCACCCGTAAGGTTGGGGCAGCTGTTTTTGGAGTGATTAGTTAGATATTCAATCCCCATATCCGGTGGTACTTGGTCAGCAAACAAAGTTTGCATCCTACGAACTCCATCACTTTGTCATTACTGCATACATTTCTTCTATATATTTTGCTTAAACTGTTCTGATTGATTCATTGTTTTGTATAACTTCACATAACGTCATAGATACCAAGAACCAAATTCTTTTCTAGCTTCTCCCAAATAATTATATTTTTGCTTTAATTATTTTGTTTCATAATTCAGCAACTACAAGGCATTTTCTATTACATTTACCCTCTTAAAATATCTAAATCAATCATTAGCATAACTATTCTATTATTCTTTAGTTTTAAGCTATAGGGTGGCATATCGGCGATTTTATTTGGATTAAGAAATTCAGGCATGAATTAAATTTCTCCTTTTGTTTAATCATAATAATCGCTAAAATGGAGCAAAGCGTATTCCCCATTGGTGTATTCCCTCAGAAAAAGAGCAAATTTCTCCAATGGGAAATCCCTCTGGTGTATTCCCCCGCGGAAGATTTCCCCGGCTCCCTGCACGGAATTCCCTCCAGAAAATCCCCCCTTGTTAATTATCACCCATATTCCCCCTGGAAAATTCCAGGTTTTCGTTAGAAGGGAAATTGAAAGTTATTTATTGCTGTTAAAGTGTATGCACCAATACTTATAAACTGCTTCCTTTTTTTCAGTTTTTTTTTGCTGGAGAATTCAAATCTAGGAGTGTAAGTAGAATTTTGGACGAAATTTGATAATTCAGTCAAAATTTTCGATGAACAGTAGTTTTGTTGCATAAGTTCTTGATATTTAAGAAATATTTAGGCGGATGTTGAGTTAAACCAAACGAACTACGAACATGTTAATTTACAGAGAGCCAATAAAGTAATATCTGAAGAAGAGATTACATTATTAAGTTAGTTCTTTAAGGGTAAGTTGTGGCAGATTTTGAACTAGCCAGAAGGTAATATGTGCTTACTATTAATGCTAACACTACCGTTAGTAGGGTAAGAGGTACCATTTTGCTTGGCCCAATAGCAATTCCCATGTTATTTGCTTGGTCTATGTTCCTTCCATGCTATTCAATATCTCTTTCATTATTATTCTATGGGAACCTCTACACGTGATTAAATATGTCATGAAACTACATTCTATTTGCTCATGCCTCCGTTGGTACCATTCCAAACGAGCGGGGATTCCCCACCTGTTCCTAAATATTGCAAAAAAGATAACAGTATGAACGGGGATTGTCCCTTCCATTGTTATTCTATGGGAACCTCTACACGTGATTAAACACGTCATGAAACTACATTCTATTTGCTCATGCCTCGTTGGTACCATTCCAAACAAGCGGGGATTCCCCTTCTGTTCCTAAACATTGCAAAAAAGATAGCAGTATGAACGGGGATTCCCCGCACACAATTTGTTTCAACTCCAAGTTTCTCAACCAGACTGGTTCTTTTCGAGCTGACACGTTTTTTTTAGGCAACCAATCAGAGACAACGGAGGTATTTACTCCTCTCTCTCTCTCTCTCAATTTTTTGCTTTTGCTAGCTCAGTTTCATTGTGGCAGTGAGAGTATCAACACATGAAAAAATGTTCCATATATGTCCCCTATGTGTGTACACACTGGGCAGCTGGTCATGATGTGAGAATTGCACAATGATTGATGAGTATGATGAAAAGTGTAGATTATGCAACCCGTGTAAATTGCATAGAGGATATGCTGTACAAATTAAAGGTTGTAATTCCTGTCATGAAGAGGTGTGTGACTCTCATCCAAGAGGCCACCTATGCTCCAATTGCCATTATGATAAATGTAATCAGTGGGAGAATACATATCCTGGTATGATTTGAAAGAATCCTGAGCGTGATTTTAGTTTATTGCTAAGAGATTGGTATCATCGTGGTTTTAGATTGTTCTGGTAGGAGGAGTCGGGTCAACGATTCAACTGCTGGAACAACAAAAGAATTTGGTTTCTACGTCATCGTTGTGAAGACAATGACTACTATGATTATAAGCCCACTGATTTTTATTTGGCTGTGACGGAATGTGATTCGCCGCTTGAGGACACTATTTGTGACATTACTTCAAATAAACAAAATGAAACATATGAATTCTATAGAATGAATGAGAATAGTATCAATGACTATTCAAAGAGATATGACAAGAGTGAAGTTACACTCTACTGTAGAAAATGTGACCCTGACATTTCAGTACATCAGGATCAGTATACTGTGAATTCAGATAATCTACCTGCACTAGTTGTTGTCGACAAATACCTATACCTAGTAGAAGATGAAATCTAAAGAGTAGAAAAGTCGTTTTATAATGTATATAAATTTTTATCAATAAACAATTTCACATACATTTTTAGAACATTTTATTCGTAGGGCACTAAAATCAATATTAAATACGCTTGTAAGTATATTTTCCACTAAACAGTCATTCAATCGAGGTCAGTCAACGTAGATGTCAAGAAACTCCTTGTAGGTGTAGCCACGACATCTGAACATGAAAAAGAGTAGTGCATGAAAGCCACATGTCTTAGTCGTTAAATCCCGTACTCTTCGTTGATTTTGAATAATGGTTTTCCCACTGCTTTCAATAAAGTTGCTGATGTATGGAGTGTAGAATTTATACGATAGCCCAAGATGATCAAAAAATTCAATATTTTTCCCTGTTTGACAGATGCCTAGCCAATTACCGGTCTTCAAAGTCGATGGACTGCTCTTAACAATGATTAGGGTATTGCTAACACTTGGAATTTTTTAAATGAAGTCCGAAGGTATGCAATAGGACTTGTACTGGGAAATGTATGGATCCATACTAAATACGTTGATTATTTGGTTTGTGTTCATGGTGCTAGGTCTAGTAGAACACTGCCTTCGGGTGTGATTTACCAATAGGTTTCAAATTGACTCAGTGATATTAGCGTGATACTCTCAGTCAGAGCGTTGGCAAATGTACACTTTAAACGCGCATTCCCTGTTCGTACTATGCTCATATCCTGAGTACCTGACAAGTCCGAAGCAATAACTCCATGATGTTTTTAAAACATTGAATCGGTTATTCCATTTTCAAATAGTTGAGAGTCATGATCTAGGGATTGCATGGTCAACTCGTACAGAGTTCTATATGATTTTTTATCAAAAGATAGAGTGTACAGTGGAATACAATTCACTTTAAACACAAGCCTAGATAGACCGAGAAAATTAAAATAATGGGGGGATTCAGTCCAGGATCCAACGGCACTACCACTCTTCACAAAGGCCAAAACCAATTTTGATGGGATTTCTCCATTGATAAATGATGAATTGCTATAGCTACGAGAACCAGTGGCAATGTGACATTGATTGGTGATCGTATGGGGGACAAGAAGTTTAATGCTGTTACCATTGGCTCTTAGCTTTTCCACTGCCAATGCAACAGAGCTCATAACTTGTTGTTTTCGGACGTGGAGTATTGCCGATGTGATAATGACATTTGCATCGGGTGCTGCAGGAAGTGTTTTTCTCAAAATGAAATTTAATGGGGTCAGCAGTAACTTTATGTTAATTTTAACATTGGGGGGTAGCCATTGGGATATGTTGAATTTCTCATGATTTAATTTTCCGACCAGATGATACTCCTGGGTCACTGCAGTAGTCAAATTACTTTCAGTATCAACACCTGATCGATATTCATAGCCCAATGATTGTCCTCTCAACTCCTTGTATGCCTTTGGTGTCATCATCATAAATTGTGTGTAGCTTGCATAATTTGATAAATTATTGCTAGTGCTCACCAATATTCCTTTAATAAATACATTAATTTGTTAAAATAGGTTATGTAAAAAACAGTTATCGTAGGAGAGACAATCGGCAGCAGTTCGAATTGTATTATTTGACTTTTTCTTCACTACAACATTTAAATCAATAAATGTTGATGACAAATCAATGAAATAGTCTTCATTGGAAAATATTTGAAAGTGTATATTTTCCGAGAGGGGTTGTTGGGGGTGAAATTGTTCATAGTAGCCATACTTGACACTGACATCAACATTTTCAGCATTGAATAGATTCAATGAGGAACTAATTGATGGATATGATTCCTTGTGGGGGAGATAAGTAATCTTAAGAGAAGAAATCCTTCTTTGATCTAAACATCTTTTTCTTTTTCTGCTTATTGGTGTTCATGGTTTTCTCCCTCAAAGTTCTAGTTGATGTCCTTAGATTCCCGCCTCAGTAAACACTGATAAGTGAATGGCACACACGCATTCATTTAAATACCTCCCTATTGTTTCAAGATTTTAATCCTTCACCAACAGCTCTTACTGAAGTTCTAATATAATCCTTAACATTCTCCTTGAAATTCTTGCCCGACTCCCAGTCCTGTAGTGTGGAGGAAGCAAAATTTGATGCAGCAGGTACAAGATATTTTCTGGCAAGGGGTAGTTTAGAATAGCATGACCTGAAAGACCAATCACCCAGACCAGAGCCAGTCATTGCAGTATGACTCTTATAGTCGTTCAATCCATTATCTATTTGACGTGAACTCATAGCACCAATATGGCAATCGATATTGGGGTAGACAGATGGAATTCTTCTATTGTTCATTTTAGGTGATTGTGCTTTCGCCGACAATTGGTTGAAAATGACATGTAATCACTGCTAAGCCTTTTGAAATTGCTAGCGGATCACCTAATTTTCTTCTTAGTGTTAACTGACAGAGCTCCAAATACGAAGTTCTTACAGGAATATGTTGAAGATGCTTAACACTGTAGTGATAAACATGTTCTTGATTTCTTTTTCGTTCATGAACTTGTAGTAGGGGAACATTTGAATCACCGACTCTCGATGTTTCCACAAAGGATGCATAGAGAAATATACAAGTGTCTGCGGAGAAGGCAGGCGGGTAGTCAGCAAAAATTTAATTAGTGTTTCTGGCACTTTTACCATTGACTATATTGAGCTTAAAGCCAAGAACATCCTTTAGGTTATCATTGAAAGTTACTTTTTAATTGGCAATAGGAAAACTACTCTAGATCTTGGCCTTCTTTTTTGAGTAATTGAAATGAAAATCTCCTCTTTTACGTTCGGAAATTCTTTTATTGATAGTACGACATAAATCATTCATACAGGTGAGCTCCTCGTAGGGTAATACAACATATGGATATTCAAATGAATTGATCTTTTCAATATTTTCTCGATCTTTAACGAGTGGCCAATCATCATGTTGATCGCTAGTGAGTGGCCAATCATGGGGTCTAATTTTTATTTCATATTCACGATCCTTTCTCAGGATGTTGTACGTATTTTTGAGAATACAGTCGACAAGAGCCACTTCATACTCACCGTCAAATTTGATGGCGGGGGAGAGTTTCGTCCAAAAATCACTTGTTCTATTCAAGTCGTTGTAGAGAGGATCGGAAACATTGGACATAGATGTTACATAGAAATCACTGGGCATTGTCAATATCTTCAACACCGATCCAAGAATCAAAATCAGAGTTATATCCTAGCCACCGAACAAGTAACTGTTTCCTACTCCTGTGAGTACGAGTCTTTAATATCTTTTCAATTTTATAGATTTCACTATTATTTTCAACCTTTTGTAGTTCATAGTCATAAAATCCGCCGAGAATCTATTCATCTTTGGTATTTCGCAAACGATAAGTTATGGGTCTAGTGTCTAGGATTTATCCACTGTAAAAAGTTCTGTGGACCACAAGTAATTCCCCTATTTAAAAACATTAGTTGTTCCTATTAATTCGAACAGTATCACCAACATTGAATTTATTTTTCTTCTTGACAATCGATTCATTGGAATACTGTTTAAGAAAGGTGTCAATTTTATCATGATCAGAATGATGAACTTCCGTTGGGGTTGAGTTGGACAATGATCTATGAGGTCGTTGATTATAGATCAACATTATTTTATCTAAATCATGAATTAAAGCCGATGTATCTTTCATTGCACAATATCTTAAAATTAAAAGTCAAATAGTTCTTATTAATCGTTCGGGCAATGCAACCTTTATGGGGCTATGACTATGATGGATCAGTGTATTATATGTAACTAGTACTTTCGAAACATTGGGATTAACAAATTCACTACCGCGATCCGTTTGAATTTTTTTATATGAATCCTGTTCGAGAACACTTTCAATGGCCTGAGCAACTTCAACGCCTCTCTTTGATCGCATTGGAATTGCATATGCTTAGCGACTAAAAACACTGATTGCAAGTAGAATGTAGTTGTACGGTGTATTGTGACGTCTTTCAATCTCATCTAGAGTCAGGAGATCTGCTTGCATTATATGCAATGGGAAAAAGGCTTTAGTTTTTCGATATTGATTAGCACAAAGTCTATGATTTCTATGCAGAGTGTAACTTGATTCATTTTGTAGATAGTCTTGTACACTTTTAGTGTGAACACCAGTGACAGCTTGGAAAGAGTGGTGGATGAACTTAAACTCCCCACTTCACCAATATTTTCATAAACACCTTTCAGAACTTCAACCATTTTGAACGTAAACACGTTGTGTAACGTCCACTACCCTTTTGTATACTGGCGGTTGGTGAATCGGTGGTGGTGACGTTGACTTGATACGTCTTCACTTTTGTCTAGCTATCAGCGGTGTGCTTGTATTTTCCAAAATTGATTCAAAATCTTCTTCTTCTTCATATTTTAATGGTGGTGGTGGTGTTGACTATTATGCATTTTCATTTAATTTTTTTTAAAATTTTCCTTTTCAATAAGAATTTTGTCGAAGTGTGATTTATCTAGAAAGTCGTATGTATTAGCGTCATATGATAATATTAATTTGAGATTTGTAAACATGTAATATATTAAATCAAGCATATTATAGCTCTTGCCCTGAATTATAATCCGTTTCCCATTGCTCTCAACTTGAACTATGATCTTGACCACTTTTCAACATGAGATAGGCTAGTAGTCGTTTACTCTGTTCTCGATATGAGTCAGTGGCATTAGATTTCCAATTTTCAATACAATTGAATCCAATTCCTTCCTCCTTTGATTGTGTCCAGCTGCAGAATCTTGAGGAGATGATTCTTGTTTAGATGGATCAGCGACGGTGGGTCTCTCACGATAAGGATTTATGTTTGTCCACACGTCGCAAGTGCATCTTGAAGTAAAAGCAGTTTTTTGTCATCGGCAATATTCTCATCGTTAATGAATTTGCTCAGATTGTCTCTCAAAATGTTCGATGGGCGAGAGAGACAAGTTCAAATGGTGTCAATTTATAGGGTTTTGCCATTCTCACTAGAGAAAACTGTTTACAAGTCCTGCAATTATCGGTAGTAAAAGTGTGAAAAAGCTACCGCCTGCTTGAAGGAGCCGTTTTCTTTTAAATTTTTTTCCTTTGTTTTTAAAAGCCAAGGCGCGTACAGTGGAACGATGTTGCTTTGTCTGTTGTCTAACTACCTTCTGGCAGTTGAACATTGCCCTCAGTTAAATTTAAACAAAGTTCAGATATTAGATTAATGAAATCATTGTCAACCCCATGTTTGAGTATAGCCTTCCTAAGCAATGGTTTTGAAGTGCTTAAAACGGAAAACAGATGTCGTTGTTCGTGTAGTTTCTTCAGTGTCATAATGGCGACTGATAGCTCTTTTCTACTGTTCACCGGAATATATTCAGTAATTTCAGGGTCGAAAATGTTGGTGACTACAAGAAGGTCTTCAGGAGAGCTCTGATTAAGACCCAATAAAGTGTATACACGGGGATCGCTTTTTACCTGAGTGTATGCGTGCAGTTGAATGTCTGCAGCAACAGGGTCTATTTGTGTAGTGGTAGTTTTTAGCAAGCGAGAATCACGAACGACTCTGTAGATGATATAGACAGTGCAATTCAATGCAAGGGTTCGCATACATTTGCTCTGATGAAACAGATTGTGTAGAACTAGGGTAACGGAAATGTGTTCATGATGGGAGCGAACGGTGAACAGTTGTAGCATTTCCTGTGAGACCACTGTTCAATGGATTCAGCCAAATCATCAATGATTAGCCACGAGTTCGGTTCAATACTATTGAAAACATCAAGTCCTCGTATGAATTGTATCTGCGTAATGCCGTTGTGGCAATAGCTTTTATTTTATCATAGGACGCCTGCCAAATACTATAGCAATAGTAGATTTTTTTCGGTTTTTCCAAAAACATTTTATCGCAATTTTGAATTATTCTAGCTAAAAGCGTTGTTTTCCCCGACATTGAGGGACCACACAGAAACGATCTGAAGGGTGTTTTAAATTGATAAATGATGCTGACAACAGTCGGACTACAACTAACTGTAAATCATATGTGCTCAATGAATAAGTAGTAATTTTCCCATAGATCTATCTATTCAAGAACAACAAAAACAATATTTCATGGCAGCATTTATTTCGACACTGCATGAAAACAAATATTTGCAGTCAACATGAACAACGATAAAAATAATAACACTTGTTCAACAAGAACAATTGACAAAATTTCATGGTCAACATGAAAACTCTATTTGTTCAACATGAACAACGATAACACTTTATAATAAAACACTTTTTGTCCATCAGCAGCACTTTTATGTACAACATATACACTTTTTGTCCATCATCAACAACACTTATCTGTACAACACTTTTTGTAATCTTAAACACTTTTCTATACCTGACACTTTTTGTACAACAGAAAATACACACACAGGGAACAATAGCACAGTTGAACATTATGAATTTAAAGGTGGGTTCCCCCCTCCCCCCGGGGACCGCGGGGCCGAAGGCCGGCCGGCCGTGGGCGGGGACCCCCCCCCCCCTGGGCGGCCACGGGCAGGGACTCCCCCCGGGAACCGCGATGGAAAAACAATAGTTGTCGTCACTGCTACTGTAGGTTAGTTGAGGTTGGGTTAGATGAGGTTGAGTTAAGGTAGTGAAAGGTTGAGTGATGGCTAGTCAGATAAGGTTAATTTATCCAGACCAAGTTGATTGCGATAGTCAATGCATTCAACTCGATCTGAAATACGATAGTGACCGTGGGGTAAAACAGTCACACCATTCTCGAGCACATAGACCTTGTCGGATATACATGACATTGCATTCTTCTCCACTCTCACAGTATAATTTCTATACTGTAGAGAGTGAATTGCAAGCACTTGTGCTCTCGGCACTAGGCTACTTTCTACACACTCTCTGTACACGCTCATGTTAAAATTGCTCTTTACAAAATGTGTAGGCACCCCTTTACACGCCTTCTTTTCTTCCCTACTATGAAATTCAACGCAATAGACTTTGGGGCCCGGAAACACCCCCCGGGATATTAAATCACTCCCCGTCTCTGATTTAAATTTTAAGAGTTGGTTGGGGGCTTGAAGTTTCACCAGTTTAGGATAGAGAGTTGGATTCTAGTTGGTGAATTCCATTTACAAATTGATGTGTTCCCCCCGTTGTACGTCACCCCATAAATCCAATTCAGTCCCATTTATCTTTAACAGCAGAGACTCTGTATCCCCATAGTAAACTTGAACCTCCCCCTCCCGTGGCCATTGCACCTTGCACATATTGTAAAAGAAAGACAGCATGAGCTTTTTGGAAATTTCCAGTACTGAACTGCCACTTGCAATATTCTTGTTCAATACTACATTCCGTTTTCGCCTGTTTAGAAGAACCATGCCGACTTCTATGCACGTGAACGATGTAAAATTAGAGTCGGCAATAATTCGTGCACACTCTAGAGGGTCAGTCACAACGTCACAACGAGATCTATTACGAACGCTTTCACACATTTTGCCAAACGCTGAATTTAGGATGAGCTTATACATTTCCTTCTCCACCTTTGAATTTGCCTTAGAGCGTTTATCGACAAAGGTGTTGATAAACTTTTTCAAGTAGGGTCGCTGATTGAACTGCAGGACCCTGTGTATTTTAGTGATCTTTAAACCATTTCTCACCATCCAGTGCAAAAGCTCATGGTGAAAAACGATATTCTCCTTAGGGTCCAAATCAGCAATCAGTTTTTGTTTAGAGGAGTCCAGTGCATCCCCATATCCTCAACCAATGAACGATTGTAGGGGCTCAGAGAGTCCCTGCTCACGGGCCGATTGATACAGGGAAAGACAAAATCTTTGACTGAGTCGTGAAGCGCCAGCGGAATGTGACCGTCAACTTCAAAGAACCATCATTGTGGCCCATTGTCCTCGACGGTGGTAATGTCGGGGAACTCACAAGGTTTCTCAAGCCATTGATAGTTCCCACACGGCATTTGACTTTGCACCGGTGCTTTGTCCGCTCGGATCGGTTGATAAGACGCGGTCCCCATGAAAAACATACCCTCCCCGCATTGAACGCTCTACAAAAAGGTGTTGATCTATGTCGGTGATTAGGCCTATTTCCTCCCTACTAATTTTTAAAATTAAATCCATCACTAAATGGGGCGTAGAAAAATAATAGCCTATATCTAACCCGAACTCTGAATAGATCTGGTCTGTGTTCTTACAGACTATATCTAACAGAGTTAAAACGTCACTGGCCAAGTACAGTCTACAATAATCCCACCCATTTTTACAATCCCCCTTGGACCACACCTTCTTGGCAAACTCGTACTCCTCGGCTGTGCATTCACTGTTGGTCAGTGAATTGTAAAAAGCTTCAATTGGAGGTAGTTTCTCCTCACTTAAGCGTGCGCCAGAACAGTAATAATCGTATGCATATATACCTTTGCACGTCAGCAGGTCATACATTTCACTGTCTGGAAAGTGCTGTTTAAGCAAGGGAAAGCTATCAAAATTGTCGCTTTTTTGCACTTGAATCAATTGACTCAATGCCTTGGGGAAAAAACTAAAGGAATCTAAAAACCTGATTTTATTCCAACACATATGCCCATTATCCAGTGCTTGCCATTTCAGCTCGAGAAACAATAGCTTATCAGCTGATTTGGGAATTATCTTGTATGTAAATGAGCTATTTACCCATGGGCAATTTACTCCCCCTCTCTCCCGATGCATACGTGTCAGTGCCGGTCAAATACATTTTAAGTCATAATTGGAATTGTGAATAAAAACAGGGATAAAAACTGCTGGCTATCAGTTAAATTACACGATTGATGCGCACCTCCTCTAAAATTCCTACCCCCCGAGGCGCGTTCCTGCCACAGATGGTCATGCTCTCTAACTTTCCCCTCCCCCCACGTTTCCTTTTAGTCCCCTTATCCACCTCTGCAAACTCCCCCTTACAAACCCAACATATTTTTGATTTTTAATCGCGAGACGATCCACTGCAGACAGCACCATTGGATAATGCGTATTTCTCAAACGAGAAATAACACCATTAGCCGTGCCAATCAGTTTAGTCAATGCCTTGTCCATGCACTCAGGTCCCTCATCCAATGTTTCAACTATTTCTAACAACCGCATGGTGTTAGAACTATCTCTTTGCGCGTGGGCGTAGGACACTGCAATAGCCTGATGTTCTTTGACTCGGTTTGGATATTGGGGGTCATTCACCTCCTCCAGCTTAGCCTCACAGTTCAAAGATATTTTTTTGCACTGGAGGAGAGTATTTTGAAAATTTTTAAAACGTAGAATTGCCCTATCCCCTGAAACCGTTTCCACTGTCTGATAGCCGTGGCGGCTACAATGCCTCATGTGATTTTGTAACTTTAGTTCAGTCCAAAATCTAGAGAGGCATGTTGGACAGTAGAAACGGATCCCCCTTGTCTTACCCTCCCCCAGAGCTCTACGAATGTCAGTGATAGGGTTAAAATGACCGATTGTGTTCGGTTCACTAGGTGGTGTGTATAGCAACCAAACCCAGTGTTTAACCAATTCAACTGAGGGACCCCTTACAGGGAAAACCACCCCCTTCTTTTTAGAGCGAGTTCCATCTTCAAATTCTGTTTCATATTGTACCACAGAAACACAAATATTTAAATGGGCATAAGACCTTTCAAACATGTCAATACATATTAGCGTTACTGGGTATTTTCACTATAAGCAAGAAAAATCTACAATGGGAAAACGGGCCCTTCCTTCCCATGTATAGCACATATGTCTAAATTCTTCTTGGTAGCGTCCCGAGCTAGAAGCTCGAATGCTGAGATGATGAAAACATATTTGGAACACTTTCGATCTGTTTCAAAACATATCTTCTAGACCCCACGACAACCCTCTAGATCTGGATTATAATTTAAAACTGTATCCCTTTCATACCCAGCCCCCCCTCTTAAAATAAAATCTTTCTTAAATTTACAATTATTTACGCTTAAATTTTCAACAAAAAGAACTACAGAGCCACTCCCATTTTCATTAAAGTTCTCAAGATGCGTTATAATTTGATCTACCCAATCTAAGAAAACACCCTCAAAATTTTCTAAATTTGAATAAACCAAACGCATCTCGGACTGTATAAAATGATAGTAAACCTCACTTTTTCCCTCATTTAAATAAAAAACTTTTAAAACAATGTCGACCTTAATTGACACCCTCCCCCCCCACAACTGAATTTGGTTCTCCAGTCGTTCACGAATTTTTTCTACATATGCATGCACAATCTCTACAGGGTCATAAACAAATTTTCCCGCCATAAGTGTATTAAAGGGATCCCCAAACGTTGCAGTGAAAACAACTATATTATTTAAAATTCTGTTGGACAGCTGAAAGTCTGGGAGAGTTTTACCCTCCTCTCCCTCTTGTATATTACCCCCTCCCCCAAGCTGTTCAACAATATCTGGCGAATGCTCCACTTCAGTTGTTCGAAGTGGAGTCGTGAGGGTATCGGAGGTTGGAGGGTTACCGGTAAAATCATTTAAAATTTGTAAAGTATTCGGGCTCAAGTCTACCAGCTCAACTGGGCTATTATCTACATTTAAAAAATCACCTAAAAAGTCGTCAATATTATCTGGAATTTGATGTAAATCATCCCATAGTGAATTGTTGGGGGACTCCACGTGTGTCTCCTCTCCTTTTCCAACTGACGAGCAGGGGGGAGATGGCAAGTATGGAACCAGAGCAGTCTATAAATGAAAAAATAGTTTATTTTCAAAGTGTTCAAATCATCCCTACAGTTAAAATTTGGATTATAATTGCTTAATAACATTTGGTTAATTCAACTGAAGATAATCTAAGATATGACATAGAAGGCAACAATTTGTTCGTTTATTTTCAAAGTGTTAAAAAAAATTTTTTTTTTCGGCGCTCCCCCCAGCGCCCCCCCTAACCTTGCCCCTACCCGCGTCCCCGCCCCTCCGGGGCACGGTTAAGAGCCCTGGCACCTCCCTGGGGAGTGTTTCGGGCCCCGCCTCGCTTCCCGCGCGGCTTCTCGGGCCCGTGGCGCATCCCTGTGGCACTTCCCTGACCCGTGGCGCATCCCCCCGGCGCTTCCCTAACCATACCCCCACAACACACCCCGGACCCACCGGCGCATTCCGGGCGCCGCGGCGCCCAGCCGTTTACCTAATGCCCCAAAAAACCGTATTGTTAGGCGGTATAAGTCGTTTCGCCTACTCCCCGTACAGGTTGTCTATGACTCCAAATGAGCCTAGATTATTTTTAATCTCGTGTCTGCTCTGTTTGCAAGTGTATTCTCTGGGAAAAGAGTACAATTAAATTCGAGAACCGTTAATTCTTATTCAGGAATGTCTCTCCATGCAAAATCATGACATGTTGATCTAGAAAATCGTTACGCAAATTAGAATTAGGCCTATGTGTAAGAGATTGCAATGCTATAATCTCTGGACAACACAAATTGAGTGGGGGGAAAATATCTTTTTAAATCTATGAAATTTTAATTTTACAGTGTTGAAAAAAAGTGAAAAGAGAAAATATGTAGTAAATGGGTAGAAACTAATAATCTTTTTAAAAATCGTGGTCTTTACTTTATAGCCTCCTCATAGAAAATTGTGTTTAAATAAAACGACAGTTTATAACGCAAAGGCAGTTTTCTATGAGGAAATTATGTCCGGGATATAGTATCCCTTTTCGGCTTCACTACGAGCCGATTCAGCAGACTGCTGAATGTATGCGATAACAGTGACCTGATTTAAAAGGGGGGGGGGCAATGTCCTTTAATATCTCTGACATAATTTTACTGTGATGAAATAAAAGGTTTACTTCTAGGTCACTTAAAACTATAATATTCTAGCAAAAATAGCATTTTGTGATAAAAAGGTTCTCAAACAGTAAACTAGAAAATTAGCTAAAAATATTATTATGAGATAGCGTCTATGAGATAGGAATGCATAGAAAATAGCAAAGATTAGAAAAAATAGCATTTTGAGTTTCAAAGGCAGTGATTATTAATAGAAGTTACCTAAAAATATTCACTTTTGAAATATCGAAGTGATAGCAAAGATTAGAAAAGATTGGTTTCTTTGCAAAAATTTATATTTAGATATGTAATATGGGGTTAATATCTCACAGAGATAAGTTTATATTGGGATTGAAAAGGACTGAAAATTGGAAGAAATAGAAAGGTAGGAAAAAATACTTACATTTGCATATCCCGGCTGCACTTGGGCACCCGAAGGACCAGGTAGTGCATGCTGGAGGGCCACTTCCTGACCTTGCATAAGTGGGGCAGCTCTTGAAGGCCCAGGCACTGTATGATGGAAGGTGGACGGGCCGGCGGCGTTACATTCTTGTACAGATGATTGTACTTGTTTTGGAGGCTTCGGCCAGCTACCATATTGCCGGACAGTAGCCTTCGCATGGCCCGCATTATTAACCCTCGCTTTCTTGGA
>NC_142803.1:15866675-16011601 GCF_049724085.1 Artemia sp. Qi Xiang Cuo
ACGATTATTCTAGTGTCAAATATGGCTACTAAATGCAATTCCACCTTCAACAACCCCATTCGGAGAATATACTTTTTCAAATATGTTCCGAAGAAGTTTATTTCATGGATTTGTCGTCGACATTAAATGATTTAAAGGCTGTAGCGCAAAAAAATTCAGTTTACTCTACACCGCATGCCAGTAATAGTCTCTCTTACGAAAACTGTCTTCTACACATCCTATTCAAGCCAATTGATGTATTCATTAATGGAACATTGGTGAGGACTAACAATAATTTATCAAACTATGCAATCTACATACAATTTATGATGATGACACCAAAGGCATAAAAGGAGTTGAGAGGACAATCATTGGGCTATGAATATCGATCAGGTGTTGATACTGATGGTGAGTTGACTACTGCTGTTACCCAAAAGTATTATCTGGTCGCAAAACTAAATTATGAAATAATCAATAAGTCCCAATAGCTACTCACCCCAATAAGGCTGGACATGAGCTCAAAGATGGTCTGCTCAAAATTTCTTTTGAGAAACACCCTTTCAGATAGACAAGATGCAGATTCTGTAACCCCATCGACAATTATTCAGGTTTAAAAGCCAAAGGCAATGACTTCTGCTTTAGTAGCTGCAAAATAGCTAAGAGCCAATGGCAATAACATTAAATTTCTTGTCCCTCATACAATCACCAATCAACGTCATATTGTCACCGACTCTCGTAACTATTGCGAGTCCTCATATGCCGAGTGGGAGACCCCGACACAATTAACTGTGGTCCTTGTGAAGAACGACAATGCCGTTTGGTCGCGGGCTATATTCCCCCATGATTTTAATTTTTTCGGTATCTATAATTTTTTGTGCAAAGTTTATGATATTTCATTGTAAAGCCTATTTTTTTTCACAAAATCCGATAGAACTCTGTACGAGTTGACCATGCAATCCCTAGATCATGACTCTCAACTATTTGAAAATGGAATAACCGATTCAATGTTTTCAAAAAATCATGGGGTATTTGTTTTGGACTCGTCGAGGACTCAGGATATAAACTTAGTACGAACAGGGAATACAGGTTAAGAGTTAACATTTGCCGATGCTTTGACTGATATTATCACGCTCATATCTCTAAGTCAATTTAAAGCATATTGGGAAGTCATACCCGACGGCAGTGCTCTACTTGACCTAGTACCCTGAACACAAACCGAATAATTAACATATTTAGCATTGATTCAGACATGTCCCTGTACGGGTCCTATTGCCTACCTTCGGACTTCATTGAAAAAATTCCAAGTGTCAACAATACCTTAATCATTGTTAATACTAGTCCATTGATATAGAAGCCAGGCTAGTGGCTAAGCATATTTCAAACAGCTAAGAATATTGAATTTTTCGATCCTCTTGGCCTATTCTATAAATTCTATACTCCATACATCAGCAACTTTATTGAAAGCAGTGGGAAAACCATTACTCAAAATTAACGAAGAGTACAGGATTTAATGACTAAGAAATATGGCTTCCATGCGCTACTGTTTTTCATGTCCAGATGCCGTGGCTACACCCATAAGCAATTTTTAAGTATCTGCGTTGATCTGCCTCGATTAAACGACTCTATTGTAAAATGAACTTACCAGCGTTTTTAATATTGATTTTTATGACCTACTAATACAATGTTAAAAAACTGAATATTAAATTCTTTCTTCATAAAAATTTATATACATTACAAAATGACCTTTCCACTCATTAGATTTCATCTTCTACTAGGTGAACGTATATGTCTATAACAACTAGTGCAGGTAAATTATCTGAACTCACAGTGTCCTGATCCTGATGTACTGCACTTTCAGGCTCCCATTTTTCTACATTAGAGTCTATCTTCACTCTTGTCATATCTCTTTGTATAGTCAATGATACTATTCTCATTCATTCTATAGAATTCACATGTTTCAATTTGCTTATTTGAAGCAATTTCACAAACGATCCCCTCAAGTGTCGAATCACATTCCGTCACAGCCAAATAAAATCAGTGGGCTTATAATCATAACACCCATTATCTTCGGAACGATGACGTATAAACAATATTTTTTTGTTGTTCCAGTAGTTTAATCTTTGACTCATTTTCGCCTCCCAGAAATATCTGAAACCGCGACAATGCCAATCTTCCAGCTCTGTAATAAAATAACGGTCAGGATTTTTTCTAATCATACTGGGATACGTATTCTCCCACTGATTACATTTATCATAATGGCAATTGGAGAATAGGTGCCCTCTAGGATGAGAGTCACACACCTCTTCAAGACAGGAATTACAATCTTTAGTTTTTAGAGCATATTCTCTAAGAAATTTACACGGGTTGTATCATCTAAACTCTTCATCAAACTCAGTAAGAATTGTGTAACCCTCATCTGATGACAAATTGACTAGTCTGTACACGTAGAATAGGCTCACAAGGATGATTTTTTCATGTGTCTTCGCTCTCACCGCCACAATGGAACGGAGCAAGCAACAACAAAAAATTGTCTGGGATAGAGAGAGAGAGAAAAGTAATTCTTTCTTGAAAACTATATTTCTTATGAAAAAGGCCTACATTACTAAACTAATGTTTAAAAGAACATTGACAACATCATTTTGTTGTGTTGCGATCAATATATAAATAAATTTTGTAAATGCATTTAGACCACGATGTAGAAGCTTCATACAATAGTTTAATGATGGAGAATCACTTTTCATTATATTGACAAGCATTCCCTGAGAAAATATCTTTGTTTGGATAGACAGCTTTAGAAAATTGTCATCTAGAATCACACGTTTGCCCATAGGCACTAGATTTTCAAAGATTCGCTCTTTCTCCAATTCATCAAATTCTTAGTGTTCTAACACTCTCTCAACCAATTTCAGACTAACCAGAATTGTTTTTTTTTTCTACTTGAAAAAGATACGCTAGTCTACTATAGAAAGAAAAATACCTTTGATTTAGAAACAATTTTATTGAGCATAATTGCAAGAATATTATTCACTGATGCATTTTGTTCTCATCAATATATTTCTATAGGACATCTAATGCTGACCGAAGTTTATTTATATGCACAATATTCACTTTTCCAGAAAAACAATAGTTGCTCCTCCTGATTAAACTTGCTTAATGATATCACGTATCTAGCATACATATCGTCCCATTCAAGGCATAGTCTACAACCACCAGTTATTTCCACAGCCACATTGGGTACTCGTATATTGTTGCTGCTGCTGCCAGATCCATCACTCATTACCAATAATGTGAATGCATTACTCATTTTTCTCTACAAGTATCCCCTTAAATGAACTATTCTCTGTGAATGCAATTCTCTAACTAATATTAATTTCAGAAAAAACCATGCCTTTTATTCAAATCCCAATCAGCAATCAAGTTATCGTATATTGAGCAACCATCGATGTCTCTGATTGACTCATAAAAAATGTCTACGTCAAACGGTACACTCATTGTGCAATTCGTATGAATAACAAAAAAAACAGTTTCTTGTACGCTTCATATCTATTACACTTTTGACCATATTCTTGTAGACGTGAATGTATAGTTGAATGTATAGGTCAAACCTTTAACACTTTTGAGCATATTCTTGTAGGCGTGAATGTATAGTTGAATGCATAGTTCAAACTGTGCACACCCTTACTACTAATGAAAAGATTTATCAGGTGGACAGCTTCACTTACCTTGGTAGTGTTATTAGTAAAGATGTTGGGAGCAGTGAAGATGTCAAAAGTAGAATAGCCAAGGCTCACGGTGTTTTTTCACAGTTAAAAAAAGTTTGAAAGAATAGGAAGATAAGTCTGCAAACCAAGATTAGACTATTAGAAGCTACAGTGATGACAGTGGTCAAATATGGCTCTGAAGCATGGGTGCTCCGAAAAGCAGATGAAGATTTGCTAGATGTTTTCCAGAGAAAAATCTTAAGGACTGTTCTGGGTACCCGGCTGACTGACCGTATTTCAAACAATAGGCTATACGAAAAATGTGGTTCAATATCGCTCTCTAGGACAATAATGAAAGAAAGGTTGAGGTGACTAGGGCACGTTTTGCGGATGAAGGACGACATATTGCCTAATATTGTTCTTTTCGGCCATCCATCTAGGGCTAAACGGAAAGCAAGTCGTCCTCATCTGGGATGGGAGGACGTCATAAAGAAAGATTTAAAGAAAATATGAACTTCACGGGCGGCTTTAAAAAGTGAGGCTTTGAATAGATTAGGATTGAGGAGGAGCGTGCGTAGCTGTGTTGGCCTCAGGCGGGTTGGTGCTGCGGTGAGTTGTTATTAGTAGTAGTAATAGTGTGGTTCGATAATCGCTTACGCTGAATGAAGCTAGAGCAAGACACGAGTTCAGGTTTCGAATATGTTTATGAAACTCTTCAGAGAGTAAGTGACGTCCTAAAAAAAGGCAAACCCATTCATTTGGAAATTGAGGTGGTGACATTGCATTTCAACCGTGCAAGCAGTAAACTAAAAAAAATCACTTTTGTTTCTCACTCTTTCCTCCGGAAAATGGAGGGCTCAACAGTGAATAAAAGCAATTTTGAAGAGTCCCAAAGAATTATATTTTATACTTACTGAGTTTATGGCATCTTTGCACGTATGTACTTGGTTTTGTGCCACACGTTGTTGGTAACCAAGATTACGAAGCCGATGGTCTTCTAACGGCGTGCATCTTTGCACTTCTTTTTCATTTTTGATACGCCCTAATTCTCGTTTTCGTCTGTCTTCTAACCACGGTTGTCTCTGCTGTTCATTTTCACTTTCCGTACGCTCTAATTGTCGTTTTCGTTTCTCTTCTAACCGCCGGTGTCTTTGCTGTTCATTTTCATTTCTCGTAAGCTCTAACTCTTGTTTTCGTTGATCTTCTAACCGAACGGGTTTTGCTGTTCATTTTAATTTTTCATGCGCTCCAATCCTCGTTTTCATTTATCTTCTACCACGCGGGTCTTTGATGTTTATTTTCAATTTTGATTACTTCAGATACCTTAGCAAGGGCTGTTCTTTAGCTGCCCGTATTGGTGTTGTCGCAACTAATGGTCAAGGTTGTCAATTTTCACATCTTATCATGTTTGATAGTTAAATCAAATCAGCTTAACCCCCTTCCCAAGCCTACTTAAATCAGCTAACCCCCATTCCCAAGCCTACTTCCTACAAATTTGTCGGATAAAATTTCTGAGATAGCCATTTTGTTCACCATAGTTTAAAGGTGAATAATTATACTTTTGATATTAGTTTGACCCCCCATAGTCCCTAGGAAAAGGGCTGTAAGCTAAGAAATAATGGTGTTACAGGGGATTCTTGTCAAATCAATGGTCCTAGAAGATCGACAGAGGGCTCATTCGAAGAGAAATTAAGTGACCAAAAAGACTACAGGGCAACTATTCACCCTTTCCCGCCTCCTTCCTCCAAAGTAGTTCGATAAATTTCTGATATAGTCATTTTGTTCACCATAGTTTAAAGGTCAAATAACTATGGTTTTGGTGCTAACGCGACCCACCATAGTCCCTGGGGAATGGGGTGTAAGATACGCAATTATGGTATTACGGACAATTCTTATCGAATAAATGATCCTAGAGGATCGTGAGAGGATTAAACGGAAAGTAAAAGTTGTATTGTCCATTTGAAGTGACCAAAAATATTGGAAGACATTTAGCCCCCTCCCTCTAGCCCTGTTCCTGTATCGTCACCCCATCAAAATTTTGAGAGAGCTATTTTTCATCATAGTTGAAAAGTCCAATAATTATACCTTTGGGGATAATATGACCCCCCCCCTGGGGAAGGGGCCGTAAGCTTTAAGGTTTCGTCAATGTTCATATTGTTTCTTCATATTGTTCGTACCATTTGTCATTGGGATTTATAGCTCACAGCAAGGTGGTAGAGTATTTGCCAGCAGATCGAGAGGTTGTCGTTCAAAAAACTGGTTGTCCTCATTTTTTTAAAGAAAAAAAAAGAAGTTTGCTGACTTTTCCACTTCTTTTACCTATGCTAAGAAATTTCCATTAATAAAGACGATTAGTCCCCCTAAATCTTTCGAAAAACATTTTGCCCATCCCTAATTTTGGTTAATTGGTAAACACCACTGAAGGAGCCCTAGGCTTACCCACCTCTGGTGCAGAAAAACAAATATTATTTTTGTTTGAAACATTTCGTGGTAACGAGCTCTAAATCAGGGGCGTTTCGGCTCAATAGCTATTGAAACTCCTAAAAACAGAGGTTTGATAACAATAAATACATCAAAAGAATTGAATTTTTACCCTTTGTCACAACTCTTTGTTAGACGTTTTGTCACAATTCTTTAAGAACGCTTCCTGAAACATAAAGCCGGTTTAGTTAGAATAAAAAGCTTTTTAGATTAGTAAAAAACTTTTGTGTTAGAGAGCGGTATTGAGGAGGGAGCAGCCCTTTTCACATACGGAATAATTTTTGTTCGTTTTAAATATTAATATTGCTCCTTACTTACAGTTGAAAAAAACTTGTTTTTTTTTTAATCAAACAGTAACGAACTGTAAGTAAGGAGCAACCCGGCTCAATAGTAACCGAATCTAAAAAAAGAATTTTGATACCAATAGATACTTCGCAAGAATTGGATTTCTATACTAATTTTAAATATACAAGTTTCATCAAGTTTTGGTTAACCCATCAAAATTTACGAGCTTTTTGTCTTATTTTTGAAAAAGAAGAAAACACCCCCTAAAAGTCATAGAATCTAGATGAAATCACACCAGATTCAGCATATCAGAGAACCCTACTATAGAGGTTTCAAGCTCCTATCTGCAGAAACATTGAATTTTGTATTTTTTTTTTTTGCCAGAAGAAAGATCACAGATACGTGTTTATTTGTTTCGTTTTTTTTCTTCCCAGGAGTGATCGTATCGACCCGGTAGCCCTAGAATATCGTGAGAGGGCTCATTCAAACGGAAATTAAAGGTTCTAGTGCCCAAAAACACCCGATATAAATTTTAAGACAGCAGTTTTGTTCAATATTGTCGAAAAAATCTAATAACTATGTCATTGAGGATGACTTAATCCCCCACAGTCTCCAGGGGAAGAGCTACAAGTTGGGAAACTTGCCCATTGTTTACATATAGTATTGGGCGTCTTTCAGACGTTTACAGCAAGTATACAGATGTTTTCATGGGGGATTTTTTCTGGTGGGGTTAGGGAGAGCAGGTTACGTGGGAGGATATGTCCGTGGAGGAATTTTTCATGGGGGAAGAAGAGTTTCCAAAAAAGGGGTGCCAAATTTTCCAGTATTATTTAAAAAACATTTAAAATTAAATAAAAAACAAGTTTTTTTCAACTGAAAGTAAGGAGCAACATTAAAACTTAAAAAGGACAGAAATCATGACGTATATGAGGGGGTTCACCCTCTCGTCAATACCTTGCTCTTTACACTAAAGATTTTTTTTAGTACTTGCAAAAGAGCAATTTATTTTAATTAAACGCTTTTTGATTTAGGGGTCATTCTTAAAGAAGTGGAGCAAAATTCAAACTTTAGCGTAAAGAGCGAAGTATTGACGAGGGGCCGAACCTCCTCATATCGTAATGGTTTCTGTTTGTTTTAAGTTTTAATGTTGCTCCTTACTTTCAGTTGAAAAAAAAACTTGTTTTTTTTATTTAATCAAACAATTCGTGGTAACGAACTGTAAATAAGGAGCGACCCGACTCAATAGTACACAAAACTCTAAAAACCGTAATTTTGATACCAATAAATACATCACAAGAATTGGATTTTTATGATGATTTCAAATATATAAGTTTCATTAAGTTTAGTCTTCGCCATCAAAAGATACGTGCTTGAGAAAATTTGCTTTATTTTCGAAAAAAGGGGTGAAAAGCCCCTAAAAGTCGTAAAATTTTAATGAAAATCCCACCATCGGATTCAGCGTATTCGAGAACCCTGCTATAGAAGTTTCAAGCTCTTATCTGCAAAAATGTGGAACTTCGTATTTTTGGCCAGAAGAAAGATCATGGATGCGTCTTTATTTGTTTTTTTCCCCCTGGGGTGATCGTAGCGATCCAGTAGTCCTAGAATATCGTGAGAGGGCTCATTTGATCAGAAGTTAAAAGTTCTAGTGCCCTTTTTAAGTGACCTAAAAGATTGGAGGGCAACTTGGCCCCGTCCCACGCTCATTTTTTCCCGAGTCACCCAATAGAAATTTTAAGATAGCGATTTTGTTCAGCATTGTCGAAAATATAATAAATATGTCTTTAAGGATGAGTCACCCAATAAAAATTTTAAGATAGCCATTTTGTTCAGCATTGTCGAAAATATAATAATATGTCTTTAAGGGCTGCAAGTTATGAACTTTGCCCATTGTTTACATATAGTATTGGTAAATGTACAGAGGTTTCAGGAGGTATTTCTTCTGGTGGGGCGGGGGAGGCGGGGAGAATATTTCCATGGAGGATGTTTCCGTGGGAGAAGGGACATTTTTTTGCAGGGGGCCGGGTTTCCCAGCATTATTTAAAAAACGACCAGAAATTAAATAAAAAAACAAGTTTTTTCAACTGAGAGTAAGGAGCAACATTAAAACTTAAAATAAAAAGAATTTTTTACGTGTATGAGGGGGGTTGCCCCCTAGTCAATACCTCGCCCTTTACGCTAAAGTGTTCTTTAGTACTTTAAAAAGAGCTATCTATTCTAATTAACTGGCCTTTTTGATTCAGGGGTTTGTGATTCGAACAAAATTCGAACTTTAGTGTAAAGAGTGAGGTATTTACTAGGGTTAAGCTCCCTAATATACATAATAAAAACATACAAATATAGAAGTTCGTTACACAAGTTAATTCGTAAGTTACGTCATAAGATAATTTCGAAAAAGCCATTTAGCCAAAACAATAAAATCAATATGCAAATTTCATTCTAATTATTCATGTACGGTGAGCCAAAGTCAAAGCTGCATTAATTCAAAAACGTTCAGAAATTAAATAAAAAAACAATGGTTTTTTTAACTGAAACTAAGGAGCGACATTAACACTTAAAACGAACAGAAATTATTCCGTATATGAAAGGGGCTGTCCCCTCCTCAACACCTAGCTCAAATTGCTAAAATTTGACTTTGTCACACAACTTTATTTTTCAAAACAATAAAAAACTTTAGTGTAAAGAGCGAGGCGTTGAGGAGGGGACAGCCCCTTTCATATTCGGAATAATTTCTGTTCGTTGTAAGTTGTAATGTCGCTCCTTAGTTTCAGTTAAAAAGACTTGTTTTTTTATTTAATCAGAGGCAACGCTATAGCGTTGCTTATAGTAAAGGCCATACGGCTTTGATGTTTTATTATTTATTATTATTATTTATTTTTCCCAGAGGCACTTCATATGGAAGAAGTCGTCGTAGAAACTTCAAAGGGGGCTCATTCGATTGAAAATCGACAGTTCTAGAGCCCCTTTCAACAGTCGAAAGTGATTGGAGGGCAACTAGCCCCACCCCCCCACGCCCATCATTCCCCCAAACACATCCAATAAAAATTTTGAGATAGCCACTTTGTTCAGCGTAGTCGATTTTCCGATAGAAAATATGTTTTTGAGGAGGACACTCCCCCACAAGCCTCAGGGCAAGGGTTTTAAGTTATGCCCTGGGGGCATATAAGGTTTTTATAGAAGGCGTTGTCGTAGAAACTTTAAAAAAGACTCATTTGATTGGAAATTCAAATGGCTAGTGCCCTTTTTAATAATCGAAAGTGATATGAGGGCAACTAAACCCCCTCTCACGCCCAATTTTCCCCAAACACATCCAATCCAAATTTTGAGACAGCCATTTTATTAAACGAAGTTTTACGTTCCAGAAATTAGGTCTTTGAGGATGACGACTCCCCCACAGCCCTCAGAGCATGGGTTTTAATTTATGGCTTGGGGGTGTACAAGGTTTTTTTTGAAAGCGTTGTCGTAGATACTTTTTAGTTATGGCAAGGGTTTTAAGTTATGCCCTGGGGGCATATATGGTTTTTTATAGAAGGCGTTGTCGTAGAAACTTCAAAAAAAGCACATTCGATTGGAAATTCAAAGGGCTAGTGCCCTTTTTAATAGTCGAAAGTGATTGGTGGGCAACTAGCCCCCCCCCACGCCCATCATTCCCCCCAACACATCCAATAAAAATTTTGAGATAGCCATTTTGTTCAGCGTAGTTAATTTCCAAATAGAAAATATGTTTTTGAGGAGGACACTCCCCCACAACAATAGCGCAAGGGTTTTAAGTTATACCCTTGGGGCATATAAGGTTTTCATAGAAGGCGTTGTCGTAGAAACTTCAAAAAAGGCTCATTCGATTGGAAATTCAAAGGGCTAGTGGTTTCAAACCTTTTTAATAGTCGAAAGTGATTGGAGGGGAACTAGCCCCCCCCCCACGCCCATCATTCCCCCAAACACGTCCAATCAAAATTTTGGGATAGCCATTTTGTTCAGCATAGTTGATTTCCAAATGGCAAATATGTTTTTGAGGAGGAAACTCCCCCACAACCCTCCAGGAAAGGGTTTTAAATTATACCCTGGGGGCATATAAGGTTTTTATAGAAGGTGTTGTCAAAGAGACTTTAAAAAAGACTCATTTGATTGGAAATTCAAATGGCTAGTGCCCTTTTTAATAGTGGAAAGTGATTTGAGGGCAACTAAACCCCCTCCTCTCATGCCCACCTTTTCCCCAAACACTTCCAATCAAAGTTTTGAGACAGCCATTTTATTAAACGTAGTTTTAAGTTCCCGAAATTAGGTCTTTGAGGATGACAACTCCCCTACATCTCTCAGGCCAAGGGTTTTAAGTTATGCCCTGCGGGCATATAAGGTTTTGTATAGACAATGTTGTCGTAGAAACTTCAGAAAGGGCTCATTCGATTGGAAATTTAAGTGGCTAGTTCCAATTTTAATAGTCAAAATTTATTCTAAGGCAACTGACACCCCTTCCATGCCCACAATTTCCCCAAACACATCCAATCAAAATTTTGATATAGCCATTTTGTTCAACGTGGTTGAAATTTCTGGAAATTATATGTTTGAGCATAACATTCCCCCCACAGTTTTCAGTGGCAAGGGTTATAAGTTGTGCCCTGGGGGCATATATCGCTCTTAAAGAAAGAATACTCGTATGAACTTCAGAGAGGACTCATTTGATTGGAAATTGAAAGTTCTAGTTCCCTTTTTAAGCGTCAAAATATATTGGAGGGTAACCAGCTTCCCCCCCCCCCAAATGCATCCAATAAAAATTTTAAGATAGTTATTTTTTTTTAATTAGTTCAAAGATCATATAACAAAAATTCCGGTGTCGACACAACCAGGGCCCGGGGGCAGGCGATGCAAGCTATGCCCTGGGGGCATATATGAGTCTTATGGAAGGGATGCTCGTATAAACTTCAACGAGGGATCATTTGATTGGAAATTGAAAGTTTTAGTTCACTTTTTTTAAAGTCAAAAGAGATTGGAGGACACCTAGCCCCTCCCCCCCCCCCCACTCCACGCTCTTTTTTCCTCAAACCCATCTGAAAGGAACTTTGAGATAATTGTTTTTCAAATATTTCAAAGACAATATAACGAAAACTCAGGGGTCAACACAGCCCCCCAGGGCCCGAGGGCAGGTGTTGTAAGTCATACCCTGGGGATATGGTTCTTATTGAAGGGATGCTCGTAAAAAATTCAGAGATGGCTCATTTGATTGGAAATTAAAAGTTCTAGTTAGGTTTTTTAGAGTCAAAAGAGATTGGAGGACAACTAGTCCCCCCCCCACTCCCGCTTTTTGCCAAATGCATCCAGCAAAAATTTTGAGATAGCCATTAAGTAAAAATTTCTCAAAAGTCAGATAACAAAAACTCAGGTGTCGTCACAGCCCCCCAGGGCCCAGGGGCATGCATTTTAAGTTATGCCCTGGGGCATTTACTGTTCGTATGAAAGGGATTCTCGCATAAACTTCAGAGAGAACTCATTTGATTGGAAATTGAAAAGTTCTAGTTCCCTTTTTAAGCGTCAAAAGATATTGGAGGGTAACCAGCTTCCCCCCCAACCCTCTCCCCAAATACATCCAGTAAAAATTCTAAGATAGTTATTTTTTTTAAATAGGTCAAAGATCATATAACAAAAATTCCGGTGTCGACACAACCCAACAGGGCCCGGGGGCAGGCGTTGTAAATTGTGCCCTGGGGGCATATATGAGTCTTATGGAAGGGATGCTTGTATTAACTTCAAAGAGGGATTATTTGATCGGAAATTGAAAGTTCTAGTTCACTTTTTAAGAGTCAAAAGAGATTGGAGGGCACATAGCCCCCCTCCACTCTACGCCCTTTTTCCTCAAACCCATCTGATAAGAACTTTGATATATTTTTTTTCAAATAGTTCAATGACCATATAACGAAAAATCAGGGGTCAACACAGCCCCCCAGGGCCCAAGGGCAGGTGTTGTAAGTTATGCCCTGGGGATATGGTTCTTATTCAAGGGATGCTCGTAAAAAATTCAGAGACGGCTCGTTTGATTGGAAATTAAAAGTTCTAGTTAAGTTTTTTAGAGTCAAAAGAGATTGGAGAGCAACTAGCCCCCCCCCCCCCACTTCCCCTTTTCCCCAAATGCATCCAATAGAAATTTTGAGATAGCCATTAAGTTAAAAATCTCTCAAAAGTCAGATAACAAAAACTCAAATGTTTGGGTAATGCCAATAAAATAAAAAAATGTACGATAATAAATATTTGTCACGAAGTTACCAATACGTCACAATGAAGCGACAACCTATTTCTCGTATAGCATCATTGAGATTTCAATGCGCTTCTAGTCACATGTTTACCGGCTACTAAATAAGTACCAAAAGTCCTATAATGTATCTAAGTTAAAACACTATCTGATTAAGATACAAATAGTTTTTTTTTCGTTTTTACTCCACCCCCTTCTTTTTCCTATAATTGAACCTAGAGTTAATGCGCACACACACACACACATATAACTAGCTGATGTAAACTTATTAAGGGGAAAAAATAAGAATTGGCGAATGCAATAACATAAAATGTGACAAGAAGTATCTAACCCCCTTAGGTTCTCGCTAATTTACAATCCGTAGTTTATTTTCATTGCAAAATTGTAAGTGTATTACAAACTTGAATAAAAGAATTTGGGGTTAGTATGGATTTTTATTTATGTAGAATGGGGATAGTTTTTTTTGCACCCTCACCAGCTCTCTCCCCCAATTACTCCATTACCTAATTTACATAACTATCTGATAAGGGTACTTACGTCAGAAATTGAAGGTAGCTCATTATAAATGCCTTGTCTATCAGATGGGGGTACATATATGATTATAGTTCCCCTATCCATGTTCAAAGATCTGATTAGCTCCATATCAGTGGCGTCAGTCCTCGCATCGAGCTTTGATCACTTTTGGTCAGGCAGACTTTGACCATCAATCTCCTGGAATAAAAATTAGTTTTCAGTTTTTTCGCCGGGTAAGTGTCTCACATAAATCATAGGCTTATAGGATAACCACGTAAAAAAGGAAACAATTCTACTCGTCATAGATGTAGGCTAAGCTATCAATATTTAAAATATGATATACATGAAAAATAACATAATTTTGCGACGCTTTTCCACCCTCCCGAAAACCGAAGCTCACCCCAACACATTAAAACACACACTAAGTTTTTAGATCAAATGGCTCCCACGATATGTATCTCCAATTATAACCCAAGAAGACCAAATGGCTTTTACATATCAGAATGGATTTAAAGGGAGGGTTTGATCAAAGCAATTATACCCACATTTAGCTGTCTGTCAATAATCGCATTTCATAACGTGGGATAAAAGAAAAAATTATATGTCTTTTTCAATTATGAACGACAAGATTTAGAACTTATAGGCTTAAACTCATGAAAAAAAGAAAGAATTTTATTAGTCCAAGAAGGATCCTAAACTATCAATATTTAAAATATGATATGCATGAAAAATAAAAATAGTTTAATTATTACGTCTGTTTAATGTTCATTCAAAATATTAATGGAGGGCACTGTTCCACCCTCCCTAAAACCAAAGCTCACACCAACACATTAAAACACATACACTAAGTTATTAGCTCAAATGGCTCCCACGATATGTACCTCCAATTATAACCCAAGAAGACCAAATGGCTTTTAGATATAAGAATGGATTTAAAGGGAGGGTTTCATCAAAACAGTTATACCCACATTTAGCTGTCTGTCAATAATCGCATTTCATAACGTGGGATAAAAGAAAAAATTGTATGCCTTTTTTCAATTATGAACGTCATGATTTAGAACTTATAAGCTTAAACTAATGAAAAAAAGAAAGATTTTTAGTAGTCCAAGGAGGACCCCAATCTATCAATATTAAAAATATGATATGCATAAAAAATAACACTATTTTGATTATTAGGTCCGTTTGATTTTTATTCAGAATATTAATTGAGGGTGATGTTCCACCCTTCAAAAAACCAAAGCTCACCCCAACGCATTAACGTCATTGTACATATTTAATGGAGACGCATTGATCAATTTTAGTCTTAAAAATGAGATATTTCTGCAATGTAGTTAAGAACCATTTTAGGCCAAATACCCTATATCTGAACAGGTGTCATAAAACATGTGAATTTGCGTTAGATATTTGCACTAGTTCACTGAAACCCAGATGACAGATAGTTAAAAGCCAGCTATATCAAAAAAGTCTCGCATAAAAAGAATTATAAATATTCACTCACCACAATTCCTTTGGAGTTCCCCATTTGAAAACGAATAAATTCAACAATAAAAGGTTATCTTTTTAAGTTTTTTTCTCAAACTGATCTAAAAATTTAAAGCACCTTAATTCATACCGTAAAAAACATGATTATATCGCCTCCGGGTGAAACCAGTATTTTTTACTGAAGGTTCAATAAACCTTTGAACACACTATACCAAGGTCTTTTAATTATATTATTGAGACATAGAAACCCGTCTGGTAAGCCATGTATCGTCTGCAGTAATAGATGACTGCCCGTGGTAAGGCATATTATGCAATCAATGGCTGGATTCCCTATTGCCTTATGGATTATCGGTATTAGAAACATCTCTGATTGTCCCAGAAAATAGGTGTTGCCTCGGAAACCGTCTGGTAAGGTATGTACCGTCTGTAGTAATAGATGACCGCCGGTGGAATGGCATATTACGCAATCACTGGTGATACTATTTGATACAATACTACTGGCTCCCAAATTTTCGCAACGAATTTCTATTTTGTTTTTTGCCCGAATCTTGAAGAATTGTCCCCGATTTTTAAGATTTGAAAGTGGAAGCCCTGCAAGTTGTACCTAGTTGTTTTGCAGGAATCAGAGCCATATTTTTTTGAATAGTTTTCAGTTCTGAATGTGTAATTTATTTCGTTTTATATTTTTGTTTAATCCGGAAACACTTTTTAAATTGAACTTTTATTTAAATGGATTAGCAATATTGTTATCAAATTTTACTTAAGACATATTACTTATATTGCTATGGTTCAATACTTTTGAGTGCTTGAATAAGGCACTGGCGCTTTAATATTCGTTCAATTATGTATGCTCAATATTTTTTATGATTATTGATTATTTTTCTAAGATTCAGAGTATAGCTATCTCCCCCTTCCCCCACAAACACAAACGCACGTAGTGTTTTCCCGAGATGCATCCAATAGACACTTTGAGACGGGCCTTTTATTCAAGATAGTCCAACGACCATATAACCAGGCTTTTGATGTTGAGAGAAACCACCAGAGCCTAAGGGCGAGGGTTGTAAGTTATTCCCCTGGGGCATTTGAGGTTCTTATAGAAAGGATGGCTATAGAATCTTTAGAGGTAGCTCTTTTGATAGAAATTGGAAGTTCTAGTTCCCTTTAAACGAAACTAGATATCAATAGTGATGGAGGTCAACTAGTCTCCCCCCTCAACTATCCTTCCTTTCACCAAATGTATATGATTGAAATTGTAAGATAACAATTATGTTCAAATTAGTCCAAAGAACATGTAATAATGCCTCCAAGGTTGGAACATTCCGCCAGAACCCTTGGGCAAGGTCTTTAAGTCATACCCTGGGGGCAAACAAGGTTCTCATGGAATGGGTGGTCGTATTAAATTCAGATGAATATCACTTGATATTAAATTGGAAGTTATGGTATTCTTCCCCAGAGTTAAAGTGATTTAAGATAGCCCCTCCCCCATGCCGATCATTTTCCATAACAAACTTCCAAAAAAAATTTTGAGACGTCAATTGTTTCAGCATTGTTGAAAAGCTCAGTAATTTATGTGTTTGGAGATGTCAACCTCCACTCCCCCTGAGGCCTCAGGTTAAGGGCTGTGAGTTATGCAATTTGTTAATTGTTTATATATAGCATAAGTTACTGAGAAGAGGTATGTATGTTTGACTTCAACTTTCCCAAAATATGAAAGGCATTCAGAAGAGTCTTTCAGGGAATGTTCAGGGGAGTTTAAGACTACATTATAAGATGCTATGTGCATAATGGATTGTCAAAAGGGTTTTCCTCAGGAATGGCTGAGTATATTAATTTTGAATTTTCAGGGAATAATAAGGGATATGATCAATTGACCAAAAACACAATATTTGCACGCTACTACTACAACTACTGCTGCTTCAACTGCTACCAAAAGTACTATTACTACTGCCACTACTGTCACTAAAACTGAGACTTCTGTAGCGAATACTACTAAGGCTGAGGATATTGAAAATAATATCTGAGGAATCGTTGAGGGGAAGTTGAACTAAATCAAAACACACTCTGTGTATACAGATTGGTGATACAGGCGTATCAGCAATATTTTTGGAACGGCTAAACTTTTTACACAATAAAAAATTTTCAAAGAAAAGTAAATAGCTCCATTAAGCCAAAAATGAGCAAAAATAAAGTTAAATAATCTTCCAAGCGTAAAACTACCACGAATCACTACCAATAGATATATGAAACTCAAACATAACAGGAATTACAATAAATAGCCAAGTCAAACTCAAAACGAGCAAAAATTAATATGATTAGGGCTGAATACCCCCATGCCTTCTCAAGTCCGGAGCAAAGTTTGCGCTTTACTGAAAACAAAATATATTTGAAATGTTTTCACTTTTCTTAATTTCATAAATAAAAAATTATCTATACTTTTAAAGAATAAATATCAGTTATATGTCAGTTAAACTGAAAATACACGATCATTTGTTTTTTGTTGTTGTTTTTTTTTTCAGTAAAGCGCAAATTGTGTCCTGGTCTTGAGACGGCATGGGGGTTATCAACCTTACTCAAGTTCATTTTTTCTCGTTTTGAGTTTGTTTTGGCTATTTATTGTAATTTCTGTTCGTCTTGAGTTTTATTTATGTATTGATGGGGATTTGTGGTAGTTTTACGCTTGGAAGATTATTTGACTGTACTTTTCTTATTCTTGGCTTAATGGAGCTCTTTACTTTTCTTTAAAAAACCTGTCATGCAGAAAGTTTTTTTGTTATTCTTAAAAGAACAGGAATAATGATGATGGCTGCTATAAAGCCCGTAAGTATGGTATTAATAACGGACTTATAGATGACCTGGGAAAGAGAGTCTTAGGCAAGGCCATGTCCGGGGGGGGGGGGTAGGTGGTTTGAACTCGCCTCCCCTGAAATGTTTGCTTGACTCGTTAAAACGTAAAATAATGGATATAAACAGTTTTTTATGCCTTTTTGACATTTTTTTTATTTGTAACTCCCCCCCCCCCCGAAATTAATCCTTGTGTAAAATAACCCTGGAGAAAAAACCCTGGATACGGCTCTGGTCCAAGGATATAACAGTCACATACACTGGAATAGAATCGTCAAAGCAAGCAAAAAATTTGCAAAAAAGCACTATTGGCAAAGAGTATAAAAGTGTCATACTAGCAGAAGAAAACCTGACAAACTCGAGATTTTCAAGAATCCTAGGCACCCTTGTAAAATCCCATAATCGTTTTAAAATTTTATCAGTGTTTCAAATCTGGCTAGTTCACGTAGCTTATCATTAGAAATTTTCGTTTTGTTTTATTATTTTATCAAATTAGTTTAGTGATCTATTAATTAGGATGTCTGATTTACATGATTATAATCAAGAATAGGTTTTTATCAAGAATAGGTTAACTCGACAAGAAAATACTCTCAAAATATAATCATTAGTTTAAACAAATGACTTTTTGGCCAAATATAATCATTAGTTTAAACAAATGACTTTTTGGCCTAGATATTGAGGAAGGCCACACTGATATACCGAAAGACGCTGTTGAAAACAAAAAATATACGGACCCATTAGCACATGCTGAACACTTTGAAAATATGCAAGGAGAAACCTCCCGAAATATAAATATTAGTTTACTTAAAGGACTCTTTACGTTAGATATTAAAAAGGCGATACAGCTGAACTGAAAGTTCCTAACGAAAACAAAAACCAAGCGGGCCTATCGCGTAGTGAGGAAAGTGAAAACGCGACAAAAGAATCTTTTTCGAATGTTCATATTAGCAAACCTATAGACATTTCATATAGGTCTTCCTATAGGCATTAGAAGGCCATACAACTATCCAGATCGCACGTTTAACTTATTGTCAGCTCAGCAATTATGATGAAAAGGGTTTATCAGTTATGGAGATGTTTTAGATTAGACCAGGCAAAGTTTGCAACTGATTTTTATATTTTTATACATATATTTACTGACCAATAATTTTAATAAAAGTTTATAACGTTTCACTGAAACTTTTTTTGTTAGATAATGAAGGACAGCCTATTCAATTACAAGGAATCAGAGCCATATTTTTTATTTGAATAGTTTCAAGTCCTGACATTCTAATTGTTTTAATCTATCTTTTTTGGTTGCTGATTTGCATTATTCAGAATCGCATTTTTTTTATTTTGAATTTTTACTTTAGAATTATTATCAATATTGTTATAAGTTTTACTTAAGATAATTTTTACTTAATACTTCCTTTTGACAACCTGGAAGCATATTTTTCGTTAGGCAATAAAAGCTAAACCTATTTGTTTTGCAGGAATCGGAGCCATTTTTTTTAGTAGTTTTCAATTCTGAATATGTATTTTATTTCATTTTATCTGTTTTGCTGCTGGTTGGTAGAATTCGGAAACACTTTTTTAACTTGAATTTTTATTTAAATTAGCAATGTTGTTATCAAATTTTACTTAAGATATATTATTTATATTGCTGTGGTTCAATACTTCTGTGTACATAAATAAGGCAGTGGTGCTTTAACTTCTGTTCAAATATGTCTCCTCAATATTTTCTAAGATTAATTAAAAAAAATTTTTTCCACAAAATAAGTTTTTCGAAGAAAAGTAAAAACTCAAACTGAAAAAATATATATGTTTTTACTTTTATAACTTTGATAAGTCAAATAATATTAACATTTTTAGTATTAAATATCAGTATATGTATATTAAACTGACAATGCGCATTGATTTGTATTTTTTTCAGTAAAGTACAAATTATCTTTTGGCCTTGGGAAGGCATAGGGGTTTTGAGCCCTTCTCATGTTAATTTCTGCTCGTTTTGAGTTTGAGTCGGTTATTTATTGTAATTTCTGTTTGTTTTGGGTTTCATTTATTTATCGATGCTGATTTGCAGTAGTTTCACACTTGGTAGATTATTTTATTTTTGCTACTTTTCTGTTAAATGGAGTTATTTACTATTTTTCGAAAAAATTATTTTGTGAAAATAGGTTTTTTTAATTAATTTCCGTTTGTTCTAAATTGATATACTCTTTTCAGGGAAAAATAAAATAATATTTTTAATCTTTTCGTTTTTTAAAGACTTTATAATTTGGCCTGCTATTTGTATGCTGGAGAGAAATTTCATACAATTGTTAACAACATACACCCTTTTAAAAATCTGAACACAAATAGTACTGTTTAATTTAGTTTCATACCTCCTCTAGTTGAGCTGAAATAGAAAACTTGATACCATTTGAAAAAAAAATCTCTTTAGTTTCTTTGATAGCTTGGATACACTTACGCTATTTGGATTTGATTAAATTTTAAGAGCAGAAGTAGCCCCGAAAGTTATAATATACTACCCTCAGTCGTTCTTGGGATACTGCTGAGATGCCTTATTGAGAATTAGCATTAAAACAGTGCAATTCGAATTAATCTTAAGACAACATTTAGTTTTAAAACATAATGGGCAAATCGGATGGGGACTAGTTGCCCTCAAATCACTTTCAACTATTAAATAGGGCATTAACCCTTTCTATTTTCAATCGAATGAGCCCTTTTCGAAGTTCCTACGACAACTCCTTCGATACAAAGTGTCCTGGTCTAAACAAAAAATAATACATTGAACCCGCATCGATCTTTACTATAAAAACGCCAAGCCTTCCAATCAATTTCAATCATTAAAAGGGCACTAGCCCTTTCAATTTCCAATTGAATGAGCCCTTTTTGAAGTTTCTATGTCAACGCTTTCTATAACAACCTTATATGCCCCAGGGTATAACTTAAAACCCTTGCCCTGAGGACTGTGAAGGGGTTGTCATCAACAAAGACATAATTTCTGGATCTTTCAACTACGTTGAACAAAATTATTATCTCACAATTTTGATGGATGTGTCTGGGGAAAGTGTGGGCGTGAGAGGGGGGTTAATTGCCCTCCAATCACTTTCGACTGTTAAAAAGGGCATTAGCCGTTTCAATTTCCAAAAGAATGATTCCTTTTTGAATTTTCTGTGACAACGCTTTCTATTAAAAAAAAACCTTATATGTCGCCAGGGCATGACTTAAAACTCTTGCCTTGAGGGCTTTTGGCAGAGTGTCATCCTCAAAAACATAATTTCCGGACTTTTTAATTACGTCAAACAGAATGGTTATCTCTTTTTCTTGAATCTCAGTTGCTAACAGTAAGACAAATTTACCAGCTCCAAACTGCTGTTTTCATGTATAAATACTTGAATAGTATATTACCCCCAGGACTAACACAACTTGTGCTTTTTCATTTATCGACATATTATCATGCTTATCCAACGTCGTCATCAACACATTTTTCTCTTATCTCGGATATTTGTCACACGCAAAGAGCAGCTTTTTCTATCAAACATGTTGGAGTGAAATTATGGAACAATATTCCGCTGGAAATAAAAGATTCTGTCTCAGTTCCGTCATTTTGATACAGTTATAAGAAACATCTTCTTTCTACTAGTAGAAAAACTTCTTTAGTATTACGTCTATTAAAATAAATTGACTTCACAGCTCTATTTTGTAAGATTTGAATTCTCTTAAAATTATAACAGAAAGAATTAGCTCAAACGTAACAACTATATTGAATATAAGGATAAACAAGAGTAAACTAAATGGTTCGCAAAACTTTTTGTGAAAGGAAATTTATAAGTTTATACAAAATCCCAGCTCCCCTTACAATTTTTATAGATATTGAATTTACATGTTCTTTCCATGACAATAATTCATCAATGACTACACCTACATATTTAAATTTTGAGACCCCATATATTAAATATCCATCAGCTGTTAAAGATAGTTCAGGGTTTAACTTTTTAATAGTAGAAAAAATCATGTAATTCGGGATCTTTTTGGTCTAACTATAATGACCTGTGACCTATCTGATAGATATGACTCACTCCAACTAACAATCCACAGTGAAAATTTATAATTCTCTAATTTTCTCAGTAAAAGATTATGGTTTACTGTATCAAATGCTTTCGACAGGTCAATAAATTACAGCTGAGGTATAAAAACCCGTATCTAAGAAATATTTCACTTTACAAATAAAATGGGTTATCGCGTGATCCGTCGAGTGCCCTTTCCGAAATCCATATTGGCTAGGTGGCATTATTTCATTTTCTTCCGCAAATTACTTATTTTATCATGCATTATTTTTTCAAAAGCCTTCGAAATAACTGGTAAGATTGAAATAGGGCGGTAATTATTTATCTCTTCCTTATTTCCATAATTATATAAAAAAAAAAAAAAAAAAAAAAAAAAAGTAGAAATTTTGATGATTTTAAAAGGTTGGGTAAATTTGTAGGAGTGGGTATGGCACATAGAGAAACTTTTTTGATGAATTGTGTGTAATTTAATGTGTGTTTTTTTGTATTTATCTTTGTTTTGTTATTTTGCCATGGCCCGAAAAGGCTTTTGTTGCAATAAATATATATCTATCTATCTATAAAGGTATAATACAGCTTTTCTTTAGACGTTTTGGAACAGTTCCCTTTTGAAAAGACAAATTGATTAAAAAAAATAAAAATATGAGATATCACCGGCAAAACATGTTTTAGAACCCGTTTCGGCATGTGATCAATTCCAGGATCCTCTGATAGTCCCAAAGAATTCACTTTCTTTTCCAAATCATTTGTGGAAACCGGTTAAAAAACAAAAATACTTCCATTATTATCAAAATTTGAAGAAATTTGCCTTCCGTCTTCCATGTCAATATCATTATCAAATAATGATGAAATATTTTGACTAATTTCTGTAAAAAATTTACAAAAATTATCAGCTATAGATTGATAATTTCCTATTCTTTCCCCATTCGGGTTAACTATCTCTTTAGGGATTTCATTATGCTTATGTTTATTTGGTCTCAAAATTCGATTAATAATTTTCCACGTTGAAGATATATCATGCTTCGCAAGTTCAAAGGCATTAAAAAAATAATTCTTTCTAGCATCTCGTTTTTTCTTATTGACAACATTTCTATAACTAACATAAATATCTCGATTTTCATTCGACGGTTTCCTCAACATTCTACTATAAAGCTTGTTTCTTAATTTTATCATGTTTTGTAATTTTTTTGTTAACCACGGAGGTTTAAAATTATTTTTCTTTCTAGATCTATTCTCATGTGGTCCTTCAATCTTACAATCTTACAACACATGTGCATTGCTTCATGAATTTTATCAGAAAACAAAATATAACCTACTTCAAGGTCATTCTGACTCAAAACATCGCTTCATTTTAGTTTTCCTAAATTATTGTTTAATTTATTTAAATTTGGTTCATTGAAAACAAATATTTTCTCTTCAATTTTATGCTGGTCATTTGGATATGATGATAAATCGCTAAACGACACTGTTACAAATGCAAGTGATCCAAACCTGGAGCAATTAGCATATTAGATGATTTCAGCTGGTCATAAATATCTTCACTAATTAAAATGTTATCAATAAGCGTGGCCGTGCGTTCATTAATTGGTGTGCGGATGTTAATTGACGGGAAAAACTAAATTATAGCATAGTTGTTAAAAATTCCGCATTCATATTATTTCCTACCTCCAATAAATTATGGTTGAAATCTCTCATTAGCATACACGGCTTTCTACACGACCCTAAATTCTGACAAAGATTCTCAAAATTCTGAGACGTTTCCGTGGGGTTAGAACTGTGTTTCCTGTAAAAAATAGCAATTAAAAATTCAACATCATACTTTTTAACATTAACAACAAAAGACTCAAACCGACCTTCAACCCATACACCTAAAGTATCTTCTACAGTTACAGAAATTTCATCCCGCACGTCAATTCCTTATCTACCTTTCCACATTTGCGTTCTATTTTTATAATGATGAGAATAACCTACTAGTGATTACAAACTTCAAGGTGAAATTTCACTCAAGAAAGTCTCAGTTAGTGATATTACATCAAAACAAAAAATTGCTTTCATTAACTGTGGTAAGTAGTGTATCAAACGCAGTTTCGAGTCCCTGACAATTATACGTGGCTACGATAAAATCACTCGGTGATTTAATTTGCCTCACATCACAGGGATCAATATACTAAGAAACCGGAATATTCAGGTCTGAACTCGCTTTTTCATTCCCACTACCACGTTCACAAAGGCCTTGTTCACATACATTAGCTAAATTAAAGTAACTTCCGGCAAGATCAGATAGTTTATTAGTCAGCACAGACATTTTGAAACAAATAGTTCACCTTACTTTCACCAAAGCAGTTTAGTCACTCTCTTGTCTGTTAGACAGAACCCTGGCTTCTTGAAGACGACTCGGCAAGACAACTTCTGATAGGTCCTTAATTCTAAATACTTGATCCCCAGACTTTGCAAGGATACGGCCCTGCACTGACCAAGCATTTCTCATACCCACTACATCCCTAGCAGCATTTAGAACTTCCTGTCGGCGACGAGTAAGGCTTTCACTTACAAAACATTGTGATTCTTTCAGCTTGCTCCGATTTTTCAATACTTCTTTTGCAACTATTGGGCTTTTAAATCTGACTTCAATTGGAGGGGGTTCTACTACTACTGGGCTTTCCCAAAATATTAACATCTACAATGTCAGACTCGGACAACAATCGTAGACCTAGTTTGTTTGTTATTAAGTCCAGCACATTATTTATTGGATGCCTTGTTGTTTCATTCAGACCAGGTAGGTGGTCAATAACTACGCAGGAAGACTTACTAGCTTGTTGCATTTCATCAAAGTCATCCTGCAGGTTTGACAATGCTTGGGCTAAGAAATCAACTTTAGACTCCAGCGCTCCGATTCGGTCCACTAATTTTTCGTGGCTACTTTTAAGTTCCAACATAACGGATGAATAAACAGTTTGTGTTATTTTCTCAAGGTCATCTGGTGAGAGTTTGACCTTACCGAGCTCTTTTGCTATATTTTTCTTAATAATATCACTAATTCAGTAATTAGCCTGCAAAATCTCCGCTCTTAGTTCAGAAATCTCAAGCCGCACTTCCTTCTCAACTCCAAGGCTAGCAGCAGTTTCCATGTAAGAGTTTGGATTTTTGTTCAGGTCAGCCATTGCCTTTTTGATGGATGCATGTTTACTAGCACCGCATGCCAGTTTATTAGTTTCATAGTCCATCATATTTTCAATCGTAACCGTTGCTGTTTTACGATCCCCGTACTTGAACACTAGAAATTTCTTCTCGGGACTAAGAACACTAAGAATCCTTATTGGCCACCATGGAAATCCAGGTAACCACCGGACCTGAGAAAGCCTGAGCGAAAGCCAGATCTCCCGGCTTCAATTTTTTTTTAGACCGATCAATCGTTAATTTATTCCAAACTAACCAACTTGGCAATTCAAAAACTAAGCTATTTAAAAAAAAATAGTCTAGTAGTAAAATATTTGATTTCAAGCATACTACCAACAATTCAATAAAAAAAAGATGAATATAATAAACAATTAAAGACAAGAAAAAGTTTCAAACTTCAGCTATTAAAATGTATTACAGGTCATGTGTTCTCAACAAAGACCAAATGGTAGCACAAGTGAAAAGAACTTGCAAAGAAAATTCTTTCAAGATTTCCTATACCTCTAGTAGGAATTTTTCTCTCTGGGATTAAAACTGAAAAATTAAGGCTAAAGAAAGTCACTCTTCTGGAGGAGGAGGGGGTATATCTAATGATCGATTTGGCCGGTCTCAGTAAACCAGTTTTATTTGGTCAGAGAGAGACAAATCAGACAAAAAAATAAAATCATCTGTTTTCTTCAAAGAAACTTTTAGTTTTTTCACAGAGTATTTATAAGTAGACGTTCAAACTGAAACATTTGGCATTTTCACAATCCTGATCTTAACCATAGTACCCTACCCAGTTCTTTCAACCGCAACTACAATCGGTGTCACTTTTAGCTTAGACTTTTCCTCTAACATGCAAATAATAAACCTAATAAAGAAAGGAAATTACGCCTCAAGATTGTTGGCTACTTTACGGCTCCTTGGTTTTCTACATGAGATATTCTACAATGCAATCTAAACTTTTTAAAGTTTTTGTTTTAAACAACAGGTTTTAAAGTTTTGCAGGGCAAGGAATGAATGACCCAAGAAGTCTTACTAAGTTATTTTGTATTCAAATTGGCTAGTAAAATTCAATAGGTTTATAATTTCCGGAATCAAATTATGATATGAAGTTAAGTTTAATCCTGCAAATTAGATACTGTTGTGGTAGTAGCTGGTCTGCACTTGGTATAAAACACGAAAAGTTACAAAAGCATTCTACGTGAACAAAAATTAATGATACTTGATAGCGTAGTTTTTGGTTACATACCAATTTAGACAAGAATTAATTTTATGAAGGAAAAAACAACAAACTAATTTATTAAGAATTGAACAATAAGTAGTTTTTTCTTTTTACTATTGTGTGAAAAATTCACCATCTACTAACTCATCAATTTCAAATAAGCAGGAAACTTAATGCACAATAGCAGAAATGAGTGCATGCAAGAATCTTTCGTTGAAATTGCACGTTTAGAAAAATAAGATGTTCTTTCAAGTTTCGCAAAGAACTTGTAATCTTATGAGAATTCTCTGTTTTACCATATGATGTTTAACTATCCTGGGTCAAGTGGTAAATTGCTGACTGTCGCATGGGCGGCGGTCTTGCGATTACGGAGTTGCGCATTTCTTAACCTGGACCAAGTTTATGACCTTAACATTATTGCTAGCAATTAAACGTACTTCTTAGTTATGGTGTTTATTTTTGTGCTGTTCCATAAGAAAGCGTTCGTTCAATAGTTTTGACTGTTTTCAAATTTTATTTAATTTTCTGTAACTACTACTTTACCTAACTACTACTTTTACTATAATGATTCATTTCCTAAAACCCAAGAAAAGAATTAAGAGAAATGAAAATAAACACTAAAGTATATTCCGCACCGCCATTCTTTTTGTATTTTAGAATATAGTTAGAATACCCCAAAATCTTTGTTTTCTTTATTCTTTTTATGCGTCATACTTGTACTTTAACTGCTCAACTTTACATATGGGACAAATTATTTAGGATGAAATAGTCTGTTGGAGGTAATTTTTTGTAAGGGAACAGTCCTTGGAAAAATTTTGCGGGCCACCGGCAGTCAGGAACATAACAGTTTCGTTTTCAATGTTTCGTCATAGTTCTCTATTCTCAGGTCTGTGGTTTGACCAAAAAGATGCTTTTCTTTGCAGTTCTCAGTTCTGTGGTACGCCAGAGAACTGAGATCGAAAACGGAAATTAAGGAGGATGAGGCGTAAAATTTAAAAGCGACATCCTTGCCTATTTCATTAAGGTCCTATATCCCAAATTATCCCTAAAATGTCTGTTTGGCCCTGTCCTTTTAACCAATGCCAATGACAACTAATAAGGGAACTTTCATCAGCTTACTGATGGTCAAATCAAATAAAAGTTATTAAATATTTTTGAACAGCCACTGGCTTCCAGTCCTTTAGGTAAAAATCTAATGAAGCGACCTAAAATACAGTTGTAGACATGTGCTAATAGGAATTAATTGCTTAATTGATTTAGAGCATAGGCTATAGAAACAAAAATAGTAAATAGCCACACTTACCGATTTCTTTACTATAATTTTTATTTCTAGCAACCGAGTTTTTTCCATCTAAACAGAGACCGAACTGAATTCAAAATCCAGTTCTCTAATGAATCCTCTTGGACAAAGAACAGAGAACTGAGAAAAGACAACTGTGAAGAAAAACGCTCACAGTTCTCTGATCTCTGTTCGCCGGCCATCGAAAACCTCAAATAAGACAAACAGAGAACAAAGAACTGAGACTACGCCAGAGTTTGAAAATACACCTAATATTTTTCTTATCTTTGAAAATATGCGGAAATTTTACTTAATGTGGCAGAATTTCAAAGTTCAAGATGAATTCTTCAGTAAGGCGAGGTCAAAATCCTAATCTCGCTTGACCTAAAGATATACTCAAGAACAATAGTGGGATTGGGGCAGATTTTTTAATAAGAGGCTCTCAAAATCTAAAATTGTTCTATCTATAAGAGGCTAACCTTGGTCCGCTCTTAAAGTTCTTTCAAAATAAGTCGTCGAGGTTTCTGTTGATAAAGTATTTCTTTTTGTCCCTGCTGACTTTGCAATACAAATCCCGCTCTTTAGCATTAAGACACACAATTACAACAATGGTACCTTAAGCCGTTGTTTCCAGAGGTCTATCCGTACTCCACTAGTACCATTAACAAACTTTGTAAATTCGATAGCTCCTAAATTCACTCCATATTATAATTTTATTTCTTTCGAAATAGGTTCAAAAAATGTTGTTACTGTTTTCTGTTCACCCTCGAAACCCTATCTGCCCAATCGAATTCAAAAAGTAATTTTGGCACTTCTAATGTTATTGTATCAAGAAAATTTTTCCATTACTGTAAAGTTAATTGTTAAGATATAAGATAACTTTATTTCTTTTGGTTTAGCAACAAGCTTATTTTCGACAATTTTAACACCTTCCGCATACAATATAAATTTCCTATTTCTATAATATTTATTATTCTAAAGAAGATAAACACATTTCACCTTCAAAAGATAAATTTTTGCAGAGGGTTTTCATTTGGTAGTACTTTGTCAGCAAATTTAATGTCCAGCTCCTACTGAGATTGTAAAAAATGGTCGCACTGGCTTCTCAAGGGCCCTAGCTAAATACTAAATTATTTTCTTTTTCAGAAAAATCCCAGGGCTCAAATGCTAATTCCCCGTCACACTTCAGGATACTTCATTTGTGCAAAATTAAATTTTACAATTTAGCTGTAACTACATTGCAAAATTATATTTTACGATTTGGCTCATAATTTTTTAAATCTCTATAGAGCTTCTTTTATTTGGCTGTATTTATAATTTCTGGCCTGGCAGTTCTTGTGAAAGCAAATTTTTTTGAAACCAAAAAGTGTGTAATTTTTTAAAGTTTGGTTTATTTTATCAGCAAAACCGAAAAGTGGGTATACCTACTTTTCACTTCTGGTCACAAGATCTGGACATTGATTTATGAGTTTGACCCTGATCCTCTTTATGTATTTTGAAAATGTGTGGCAACTCAATCGAGAACTTATTCTAATTCTGACGGGAATAGGTCTATTACATTTACAGTCTAGCCTACTTTAGTAGGTTTACAGGGTAAAGGTAGGCCTCAATCTGTCAAAATTACAGTATATTGGGTCCTTACTTGCTCTAAAAACTGAATCAAATACCACAAATTAGGCCCAGTAAAGTTCTAGATGGTAGGCTTTTGTAAATAGGCATAGCCTAGACTATCTAGCTGAATCAGATAGGGTAAGATATCTAGTAGCTAGACAGCTAATCACCTCTTCATCAGTTAGATCACCGGGCAAAAGTTAAGAATTGTGGCTCTATAGAAAGAGACATTCAAGAACAAAAAGAGGAGACATTCTTATATTGCTAATTTTATGCTCATTTTCAATGCTTTATTCCTTTTTTTGAAATTCATCCCAGCCCCCTTTTATATACCTATTGGCTACTTACAAAATGAACATTAAACAAAAACATTAACATTAAATTTCCTATTTTATGCTTCGGTAAAATTCTACTTTAGTTACTTTTGGCTATCTTGGAAAGGGGTTGGGTTAGGAAAATGAAACTTTCAGGGATGGATGTACATGCTAAGGTTTGTCCCGGGAAGGTACTTTGAAGTACCTACCTCCACTCATCCCCCCTCTATATAATGGTAAATTACTGCACATTACTAGTTGTTTTTAACTCATATTTCATCCTATATTACTATCATAAATATAAATCACTGCTTACCTTACACAACTTCTGCTTTTAACCTTGTTCATTAAAATATATTCCAAAATCCTATTTAAATCCTAAGCCATTTAATTTTCAACCCATGCCAACTTTCTTTATGGTATATGAAACCAGGTTTGTTGTGATGTCACACTTGTCTTATCAGAAACCCTTACCCTTAAGGGTAGCAGGCACATGCCAAACAACTCTGTTGATAAGACCATTTAAACTGTATTAATTAGGGAAAGGATCTGACAAGAGAGACCATTAAAAATAACCCAATCCTTTTTAGAGGACAAATTATGTCATGGGAAGATGTTTTTGAAATTCCCATTCCATCCAAACTTAAAATTTTCTAAAATTCTACTTTAGAAGCTTTTAAAATATTTCTAAAGTACTAAAAGATAGAGTGCTAAAAACATCAGAATCGACTTCAGAGGACACATTATATCACGGGAAGATGTTTTTGAAATCCCCCTTCCCCCCAAACTCAAAATTTTCCAAAATTCTACTTTAGAAGCTTTTAAAATATTTCTAAAGCACTAATAGATAGAGTGTTAAAAACATCAGCATCGACTTCAGAGGACATGTTATATCATGGGAAGATGCTTTTAAAATCCACCTTTCTACCAAACTCAAAATTTTAAAAAATTCTACTTAAGGAGCTTTTAAAATATTTCTAAAGCACTAAAACATAGAGGGCTAAAAACATCAAAATCAACTTCAGAGGACACGTTATATCATGGGAAGATGTTTTTAAAATCCCCCTTCCCCCCACCAAAAAAAAGTTCAAAAATTATTATTGTGTAGAAGTTTATTTATTTATTAATACCTAATAGAGTGCTAAACACAACCGCATTGACTAATGATTAAAAAAACTATGCATGAACGTGAGGTTTTTCATCCCCCTTCCCCCCAAACACAAAAAGTTCAAAAATTATACTTTCTAAGTTTTTTTAAATATTTACGCAGCGCTAAGTGCGCGAGTACATAAACGCTTAAACTCACTTTCGAGGGACAAATTATTTAATGGGAACATTTATTTGAGCTCCTCTTGCACCCCAACAAAAATATTTACAAAATTTTACTTTTAAAGCTTTTTTAATTTATTATAAATCGCTAAAACATAGAATCAACTGTAGAGGATAAATTATGTTATGGGAAGAAGTTTTTGAAACCGCCTTCCGCCCAAACTCAAAATTTTCCAAAATTCTAGCTTAGAAGCTTTTAAAATATTTCTAAAGCACTAATAGATAGAGTGTCAAAAACATCAGAATCAACTTCAGAGGACACGGTATATCACGGGAAGATGTTTGGAAAATCCCCCTTCCCCCCAAAATCGAAATGTTCTAAAATTCTACTTTAGGAGCTTTTAAAATATTTCTAAAGCGCTAAGACATAGAGAGCTACAAACATCAGAATCATCTTTAGAGGACAAATTATATTATGTGACGATGTTTTTGAAATCCCCCTCCCCCAAGCTCAAAATTTTCTAAAATTCTACTTTAGAAGCTTTTAAAATATTTCTAAAGCACTAATAGATAGAGCGCTAAAAGCATCAGAATCGACTTCAGAGGACAAATATTGTTACGGGAAGATGTTTTGAAATCCCTCTTCCCCCAAACTCAAAATTTTCCAAAATTCTACTTTAGAAGCTTTTTAAATATTTCCAAAGCACTAATAGATAGAGCGCTACAAATATCGGAATCGACTTCAGAGGACAAATTGTGTTATGGGAAGATGTTTTTGAAATCCCCCTTCCCCCAAACTCAAAATTTTCCAAAATTTTACTTTCAAAGTTTTTTTAAATATTTCTAAAGCGCTAAGACATAGAGCGCTACAAACATCAGAATCAACTGTAGAGGATAAATTATGTTATGGGAAGATGTTTTGAAATCCCCTCTCCCCAAACTCAAAATTTTCCAAAATTCTAGTTTAGAAGCTTTTAAAATATTTCTAAAGCACTAATAGATAGAGTGTTAAAAACATCAGAATCGACTTCAGAGGACACGGTATATCACGGGAAGAGGTTTGGAAAATTCCCCTTCCCCTGAAACTCGAAATTTTCTAAAATTCTACTTTAGGAGCTTTTAAAATATTTCTAAAGCGCAAAGACATAGAGCGCTACAAACATCAGAATCAACTGTAGAGGATAAATTATGTTATGGGAAGAAGTTTTTGAAATCCCCCTTCCCCCCAAACTCAAAATTTTCCAAAATTCTAGTTTAGAAGCTTTTAAAATATTTCTAAAGCACTAATAGATAGTGTTGAAAACATCAGAATCGACTTCAGAGGACACGGTATATCACGGGAAGAGGTTTTGAAAATCCCCCTTCCCCCCAAACTCAAAATTTTCTAAAATTCTACCTTAGAAGCTTTTAAAATATTTCTAAAGCGCTAAGACACAGAGCGCTACAAACATCAGAATCAATTTAAGAGGACAAGCTATGTCATAGGAAGATGTTTGAAATCCCCTTTTGCCCCAAACTCAAAATTTTCCAAAATTTTACTTTAGTAGCTTTTTTAAATATTTCTAAAGCGCTAAGACATAGAGCGCTACAAACATCAGAATCAACTATAGAGGATAACTTATGTTATGGGAGGATGTTTTTGAAACTCCCTTCCCCCAAACTCAAAATTTTCTAAAATTCTACTTTAGGAGCTTTTTAAATATTTCTAAAGCGCTAAGACATAGAGTGCTAAAAACATCAGAATCGACTTCAGAGGACGCGTTATATCATGGGAAGAGGTTTTTAAAATCGCCCTCCCCCCAAATCAAAATACCCCAGTGGAAAATAAGGCTTTTCAAATTTCAAATTATCAACCAGATTTTAGAGTATGAAGGGGGAATGGGATGAAAGGTAAGGGGGATTTCAAAATCATCTTCCCATAACATAATTTGTCCTCTGAAGTTGATTCTGATTTTTGTAGCGCTCTATATACTAGTTATTTAGAAATATTTAAAAAGCTTCTCCAGTATAATTTTGGAAAATTTTGAGGGTTTGGGGAAGGGGGATTTAAAAAAGATCTTCCCATAATATAAATTGTCCTCTGAATATTCACATGACACAAATTGTCATCTAAAGTTGATTCTGATATTTGTAGTGCTCTATCTATTGGTGACTTATATATATTTAAAAATTATTATTCAGAAGTCCTGTTGAAATTTTTGTGTTTGGGGAAAATTGGGATTTTCAATACCTCTTCCCGTGAAATAACGTGTCCTCTGAAGTTAAGTCTATTATTTTTCGAACTCAATCTATTAGTGCTTTAGAAATATTTAAAAAGCTTCTAAAGTAGAATTTTGGAAAATTTTGAGTTTGGAGGGAAGGGGATTCCAAAAACATCTTCCCGTAACATAATTTGTCCTCTGAAGTCGATTCTGATATTTGTAGTGCTCTTTCTATTAGTGCTTTAGAAATATTTAAAAGGCTTCTAAAGTAGAATTTTGGAAAATTTTGAGTTGGGGGGAAGGGGGGTTTTAAAAACCTCTTCCCGTGATATAACGTGTTCTCTGAAGTCGATTCTAATGTTTTTAGCACTCTATCTATTAGTGCCTTACAAATATTTGAAAAGCTTCTAAAGTAGAATTTTGGAAAATTTTGAGTTTGGGGGGAAGGGGGATTTCAAAAACATCTTCCCATGACAAAAATTGTCCTCTGAAGTCGATTCTGATGTTTTTAGCACTCCATCTATTAATGCTTTAGAAATATTTAAAAAGCTTCTAAAGTAGAATTTTGGAAAATTTTGAGTTTGGGGGGAAGGGGGATTTTAAAAACCTCTTCCCGTGATATAACGTGTCCTCTGAAGTCGATTCTGATGTTTTTAGCACTCTATCTATTAGTGCTTTAGAAAAATTAAAAAGCTTTTAAAATAAAATTTTGGAAAATTTTGAGTTAGGGGGAAGGGGGATTTTAAAACCCTCTTCCCGTGATATAACGTGTCCTCTGAAGTTGATTCTGAAACTTGTAGCGCTCTATCTATTAGTGCTTTAGAAATATTTAAAAAAGCTTCTAAAGGAAAATTTTGGAAATTTTTGAGTTTGGGGGGAAGGGGGATTTTAAAAACCTCTTTCCGTGATATAACCTGTCCTCTGAAGTCGATTCTGATGCTTTTAGCACTCTATTTATTACTGCTTTAGAAATATTTTAAAAGCTTATAAATCAGAATTTTGGAAAATTTTGAGTTTGGGGGGGAGGGGGATTAAAAAAACATTTTCCGGTAACATAATTTCTCATCTGAAGTTGATTCTGATGTGTGTAGTGCTCTATCTATTAGTGCTTTAGAAATATTTAAAAAGTTTCTAAAGTAGAATTTTGGAAAATTTTGAGTTTGGGGGAAGGGGGATTTCAAAAACATCTTCCCATGACACAAATTGTCCTCTAAAGTCGATTCTGCTGTTTGTAGCGTTCTATGTCTTAGCGCTTTAGAAATATTTAAAAAGTTTCTAAAGTAGAGCTTTTGAAAATTTTTAGTTTGGGGGGAAGGGGGATTTCAAAAACATATTCCCATAACACAATTTGTCCTCTGAAGTCGATTCTGGTGTTTGTAGCACTCTATCTATTTGTGCTTTAGAAATATTTAAAAAGCTTCTAAAGTAGAATTTTGGAAAATTTTGAGTTTGGGGGGAAGGGGGATTTCAATAACCTCTTCCCGTGACATAATATCTCCTCTGAAGTCGATTCTGATGTTTTTAGCACTCTATCTTTTAGTACCTTAGTAATATTTAAACAGCTTCGATAGTAGAATTTTTGAAAATTTTGAGTTTGGGGGGAAGGGGAATTTCAAAAACATCTTGCCATGACACAAATTGTCCTCTAAAGTTGATTCTGCTGTTTGTAGCTTTCTATGTCATAGCACTTTAGAAATATTTAAAAAAGCTTCTGAAGTAGAATTTTGGAAAATTTTGAGTTTGGGGGGAAGGGGATTCCAAAAACATCTTCCCATAACATAATTTGTCCTCTGAAGTCGAATCTGATGTTTGTAGCACTCTATCTATTAGTGCTTTAGAAATATTTAAAAAGCTTCTAAAGTAAAATTTTGGAAATTTTTGAGTTTGGGGGGAAGGGGATTTTAAGAACCTCTTCCCGTGATATAACGTGTCCTCTGAAGTAGATTCTGATGTTTTTAGCCCTCTATCTATTAATGCTTTAGAATATTTTAAAAGATTCTGAAGTATAATTTTGTAAAATTTTGAGTTTTGGGGTAAGGAGGGTTTTAAAACCATCTTCCAGTGATATAACGTGTCCTCTGAAGTAGATTCTGATGTTTTTAGCACTCTATCTATTAGTGCTTTAGAAATATTTAAAAAGCTTTTAAAATAAAATTTAGGAAAATTTTGAGTTAGGGGAGAAGGGGGATTTTAAAACCCTCTTCCCGTGATATAACGTGTCCTCTGAAGTTGGTTCTGAAACTTGTAGCGCTCTATCTATTAGTGCTTTAGAAATATTTAAAAATGCTTCTAAATTAGAATTTTGTAAAATTTTGAGTTTGGGGGGAAGGGGGATTTAAAAACACTCTTCCCTTGAGATAAATTGTCATCTGAAGTCTATACTGATTTTTTTAGATCTCTATCTATTAGTGCTTTATAAATATTTAAAAAGCTTCTAAAGTAGAATTTTGGAAAATTTTGAGTTTGGAGGGAAGGGGGATTCCAAAAACATCTTCCCGTAACATAATTTGTCCTCTGAAGTCGATTCTGATATTTGTAGTGCTCTTTCTATTAGTGCTTTAGAAATATTTAAAAGGCTTCTAAAGTAGAATTTTGGAAAATTTTGAGTTTGGGGGGAAGGGGGGTTTTAAAAACCTCTTCCCGTGATATAACGTGTTCTCTGAAGTCGATTCTAATGTTTTTAGCACTCTATCTATTAGTGCCTTACAAATATTTGAAAAGCTTCTAAAGTAGAATTTTGGAAAATTTTGAGTTTGGGGGGAAGGGGGATTTAAAAAACATCTTCCCTTGAAAAAAATTGTCCTCTCAAGTCGATTCTGATGTTTTTAGCACTCAATCTATTAATGCTTTAGAAATATTTAAAAAGCTTCTAAAGTAGAATTTTGGAAAATTTTGAGTTTGGGGGGACGGGGGATTTCAAAAACCTCTTCCCGTGAGAAAACGTGTCCTCTTAAGTCGATTCTGATGTTTTTAGCACTCTATATATTAGTGCTTTAGAAAAATTAAAAAAGCTTTTAAAATAATATTTTGTAAAATTTTGAGTTAGGGGGAAGGGGGATTTTAAAACCCTCTTCCCGTGATATAACGTGTCCTCTGAAGTTGATTCTGAAACTTGTAGCACTCTATCTATTAGTGCTTTAGAAATATTTAAAAAAGCTTCTAAAGTACAATTTTGGAAATTTTTGAGTTTGGGGGGAAGGGGGATTATAAATACCTCTGTCCGTGATATAACGTGTCCTATGAAATCGATTCTGATGTTTTTAGCGCTCTATCTATTAGTGCTTTAGAAATATTTAAAAAGCTTCTCAAGTAGAATTTGGGAAAATTTTGAGTTTGGGGGGAAGGGGATTCCAAAAAAATCTTACCATAACATAATTTTTCCTCTGAAGTCGATTCTGATATTTGTAGTGCTCTATCTATTAGTGCTTTAGAAATATTTAAAAAGTTTCTAAAGTATAATTTTGGAAAATTTTGAGTTTGGGGGGAAGGGGGATTTCAAAAACATCTTCCCATGACACAAATTGTCCTCTAAAGTCGATTCTGCTGTTTTTAGCATTCTATGTTATAGCGCTTTATAAATATTTAAAAAAGCTTCTGAAGTAGAATTTTGGAAAATTTTTAGTTTGGGGGGAAGGGGGATTTCAAAAACATATTCCCATAACATAAATTGTCCTCTGAAGTCGATTCTGGTTTTTGTAGCACTCTATCTATTAGTGCTTTAGAAATATTTAAAAAGCTTCTAAAGTAGAATTTTGGACAATTTTGAGTTTGGGGGGAAGGGGGATTTAAATAACCTCTTCCCGTGAGATAATGTGTCCTCTGAAGTCAATTCTGATGTTTTTAGTACTCTATCTATTAGTGCTTTAGAAATATTTAAAAAGCTTCTATAGTAGAATTTTGGAAAATTTTGAGTTTGGGGGGAAGGGGGATTTTAAAAACCTCTTCCCGTGACATAACGTCTCCTCTGAGGTTGATTCTGATGTTTTTAGCACTCTATCTATTAGTACTTTAGAAATATTTGAAAAGCTTCGAAAGTAGAATTTTGGAAAATTTTGAGTTTGGGGGGAAGGGGGATCTCAAAAACATCTTCCCATGACAGAAATTGTTCTCTATAGTTAATTATGCTGTTTGTAGTTTTCTGTGTCATAGCAGTTAAGAAATATTTAAAAAAGCTTCTAAAGTATAATTTTGGAAAATTTTGAGTTTGGGGGGACGGGGGATTCAAAAAACATCTTCCCATCAAATAAAGTGTCCTCTGAAGTCGAATCTGATGTTTGTAGCACTCTATCTATTAGCGCTTTAGAAATATTTAAAAAAGCTTCTTAAGTATAATTTTGAAAATTTTTGAGTTTGGGGGGAAGGTGGTTTTTAAAAACCTCTTCCTGTGATATAACGTGTCCTCTGAAGTCGATTCTGATGTTTTTAGCACTCTATCTATTAGTGCTTTAGTAATATTTAAAAAGCTTCTTAAGTAGAATTTTAAAAAATTTTGAGTTTGGGGGGAAGGGGGATTTTAAAAACCTCTTCCCGTGATATAACGTGTCCTCTGAAGTCGATTCTGATGTTTTTAGCACTCTATCTATTAGTGCTTTAGAAATATTTAAAAAGCTTTTAAAATAAAATTTAGGAAAATTTTGAGTTAGGGGGGAAGGGGGATTTTAAAACCCTCGTCCCGTTATATAACGTGTCCTCTGAAGTTGATTCTGAAACTTGTAGCGCTCTATATATTAGTGCTTTATAAATATTTAAAAATGATTCTTAATTAAATTTTTGTAAATTTTTTTGTTTGGGGGGAAGGGGGATTTAAAAAACATCTTCCTGTGATATAAATTGTCCTCTGAAGTTGATTCTGCTTTTTTTAGCACTCTCATCTATTAATGCTTTAGAAATATTTAAAAAGCTTCTAAAGTAGAATTTTGGAAAATTTTGAGTTTGGGGGAAGGGGGATTCCAAAAACATCTTCCCGTAACATAATTTGTCCTCTGAAGTCGATTCTGATATTTGTAGTGCTCTAGGCCTATCTATTAGTGCTTTTGAAATATTTAAAAAGTTTCTAAAGTAGAATTTTGGAAAATTTTGAGTTTGTCGTTAAGGGGGATTTCAAAAACATCTTCCCATGACACAAATTGTCCTCTAAAGTCGATTCTGATGTTTGTAGCCTTCTATGTCTTAGCGCTTTAGAAATATTTAAAAAAGCTTCTGAAGTAGAATTTTGGAAAATTTTGAGTTTGGGGGGAAGGGGGATTTCAAAAACATATTCCCATAACATAATTTGTCCTCTGAAGTCAATTCTGGTTTTTGTAGCACTCTATCTATTAGTTCTTTAGAAATATTTAAAAAGCTTCTAAAGTAGAATTTTGGAAAAATTTGAGTTTTGGGGGAAGGGGGATTTAAATAACGTCTTCCCGTGATATAACGTGTCCTCTGAAGTCGATTCTGATGTTTTTAGCACTATCTATTAGTGCTTTAGGAATATTTAAAAAGCTTCTAAAGTAGAATTTTGGAAAATTTTGAGTTTGGGGGGAAGGGGGATTTCAATAACCTCTTCCCGTGATATAACGTGTCCTCTGAATTCAATTCTGATGTTTTTAGCACTCTATCTATTAGTGCTTTAGAAATATTTTAAAAGCTTCTAAAGTAGAATTTTGGAAAATTTTGAGTTTGGGGGGAAGGGGGATTTTAAAAACCTCTTCCCATGATATAACCTCTCCTCTGAAGTCGATTCTGATATTTTTAGCACTCTATCTTTTAGTACTTTAGAAATACTTTAAAAGCTTCTAAAGTAGAATTTTAGAAAATTTTGAGTTTGGGTGGAAGAGGGATTTCAAAAACATCTTCCCATGACATAATTTGTCCTCTAAAAACAATTAGGTTATTTTTACTGGTCTTTCTTGTCAAATCATTTCCCTAATTAATACAGTTTAAATGGTCTTATCAACACAGAGGTATTTGGCATGTGCCTGCTACCCTCAAGGGTAAGGGTTTCTGATAAGGTAAGTGTGACATCACAACAAACCTGGTTTCATATACCATAAAGAAAGTCAGCAGTGGTTGAAAATTAAATGGCTTAGGATTTAAATAGGATTTTGGAATATATTTTAGTGAACAAGGTTAAAAGCAGAAGTTGTGTATGGTAAGCCTGATTTATATTTATGATAGTAATATAGGATGAAATATGAGTTAAAAACAACTAGTAATGTGCAGTAATTGACCATTATATAGAGGGGGGGATGAGTGGAGGTAGGTACTTCAAAGTACCTTCCTGTGACATACCTTAGAATGTAGATCCATCCCTGAAAGTTTCATTTTCCTAACCCAACTCCTTTCCAAGACAGCCAAAAGTAACTAAAGTAGAATTTGACCGCCTTTTTTTATGCTGATTACAAATATAATAATCATTTCTATAAGAAATGAGTTTCAGCCCCCCCCCCCTATATAGGCTATACCTAACCCAACCTAACCTAACGCAACCTAACCTAAACCTTAATTTGCCTATATAGGGGGGGGGGGCTGGAATTAATTTACGATAGAATTGCTTATTAAATTTGTAATCAGCATAAAAAAAAGCATTGAATGGTGTATTAAATTTTTTCATAAATCAATAATATGATTTGGTAGATATTGACCCTAGGGGTGTAGCTGCAGCATTTTTACTGGTGGGGACAAGAGGGGTCTACATCCTGAGACTTGTGGGGCATGGGCTATATAATAATTTTTCTTCAAATTATTACCAAGACAACTGCCCCCCCTAAAAACAACAATGAGTACAACCCAATAGAAAATCTACAACTGATTCAGATTGCTGTCTGAATCTAGGCCTACCTACTAATACATCCATTGCATCATATACTCCAAAAACTCCATAATATTTGGAAATATAACTTTTACAAGATCAGAGAAAATACTTACAAATGTTTATAAAAGACAGACCAAATTTGTTGATGTTCTGACATGGTAAAATACTTTCATAATGGCACCAGAAGAAACACATGGAGAGGGAAGGGGCAAAAGACAAGTTGTGAAGCCAATTAAGTGTTTTCTTGTCAAATTGGCCTTTACCTCTTGAAAGAAGTCCATAGGAATTTCTCTACTTCTCTCTCAACACACTAATTGTTAGTAACCATATTGCTTGAATCAAGGTTCCAAATGCAAGCCTAAGATACTTAAGAAATACAAAGGCAGAAATTGTGGTAGGACCCACCTGAATCTTTGAACTAGGAGGGTGATGAAAACAAAAACAAGAAATTCAGTATCAGCACAAGTGACTGACAGCACAATTTTAAACAACCCAGCATAGAGGCTATATTGATTACAAGTTATCAAACAGGAAGAGAATGTCAACTGTGTTCAAAAGGCAACTCATATTGATTGTAGTTAGTTATACTCACATTGTTCTATTGGTTATAGTCCCTTCAGTTGGTACCAATTCAAGAACTAGAGGACATCACCTGAAACTTGTTAAGGAGTCTACAACTTCTTCTCAACATGTATTGTCAATAATTTGAACAAATTATCTAATGAAACAGTTACTGCCAAATCCATTGATGTTTTTAAATGAAGGCTAGATGCTGAGCGGTCCTCCAGAGAGTGTAAACTCAATTGGGATGCTACCAAAGATGCAACAGCAGTCACCAGTGAACCTGCATACAACTAGTCTTCATTCCAGAGCTCTACAAGGAGAAATCTTTATATTGCTCCTAGCTGCAATTTACGGTAATAGCTTGATAAGAAAATGCAGTATTCTGTGGGTTGCAAAGCAGGGGGTATTAATAAATGTTATAGGGCCTAACACTGAGCCCTGTTTTACTCCATGACACAGAAATTCAGGTGTTATAAAGATTTTCAAGGCCTGCACATATAGACAAATTTTGATACCATTGCCACAGAGAGTCACAAATGAATTGGTTTAACCCATTCCTTAAAAGTACTAAAATAGCTTGAAAGTGTAGAAATAAATCAAATGTCTTAGAAATATTTATTGCACACACATATAAAGGTTCCATTGTTCTCTCATGCCTCTCCAAAATAGAAATGGAAACTGCATGTGTATTCCCAACACCTAGACATGTACAAAAACCAAACTGATGATCTCTGTGATCCCACCTATTTGAGATTTTTAAGAAAGAAATAGTTTCAAGTAGTTTTTCAGCAGTCAAACAAACTGTAATTGGACAAAAGGAATCACATGATTGACAGTCCTTATTCATTTACAGTACAGTGCTATATATCAAATGTTCAGGTTGCAATCCATCAGAACCAGGAGCTTTCCCTTTCTTAAGGAGACAGATTAGCATAAGAACTGATGATGGCAGGATAGAAACAAGATTCCAGCTAGGATCTAGTTGAGAAAAATGCCAAAGGAGAATCTACCAAAAAGTTATGTCCAGTGGTGGAGGGCTATCAGAGAATAACAAGGAGAAGTGTCTTCCCTGAGAAGTTATATCAATAGGGTTAGAATGTGAACAAAACAGAGAAGTGAACACAAGACAGAATAGAAACCCACCTTCTCTTGTTGCAGTTGTACATCTGAGTCACTGCTCCAGCCCTTTATATGTGTACTAATCCTTATTCCCTCAGATAGTACTGCTGCTGATGTGGCTACTCTAAGTGAATGAGTAATCTCAGCAAGATAGCAATCTAGATCCAGGCTGTTGCCATTCAGCATTGTAGAAAAAACTTGAAAAGGAATTTTCATTTTACATAGCACTGAGTCCAAAACACTCCGATAAAATGGAATATTCAATATTATCCCAAATAGCCTACATCTTCTGAAACCATTGGGACTTTTGACTGATTTTTGGAATAAACAAATTTATACAACACTATGAGTGTAAGCACTTGCTAACATGTCATCAGACACTTTAATAATGACACTCTAGAATTCCAGGATATTTGAGAGGACAAAATCAAGATCAGAGGTGGAACCAGAATTGTGAATGCAAGAGAAAGATTCGGACTTTGAAAGTAAATATATGTCACTTGGCATTGAAGAAATGAGTGACTGTGTAAAAGGTGTAGCAGCATTTACATCTAAACTTCTTATTGACAACAACTAATAAGCCAGCAGATGGGTGGCCAGCAACAGTTTTAGATGGTTAAATAAAAAATAATTGGTCTGACAAAACTTCTAGCATGGAAGAAATATCCGCATTAAGTAAGTGTTCAGCTAAATAGACAATATCATACTTAAATTACAGATCCTCAAGAGTTCTTAGTTTCTCCCAGGAACCATTAATATTCTAAAAAAAAACAACCAGAAATTGTTTTATTACAAGTGGAGCCTATATTAATGCAAACAATTTTTAGTTTTGCTTCTAACATGAGGCCCTGGAGCATGTAGGTGTTCCTTGACCTCTGAACACAACATACTGTTGCTTTAAACAACATGCTGTTGCTTTGGTGATTGCCACCACAGTTGGCACAGGTAAAGGACTCAACCTGACAGCTCCTGTCAGGGTTGCTATGATTACTGGCACATTTGCTGCATTTAGTTGGATTAGAATAGTTTCTAGCAAAATGACCAAAGTCTTGACAATTGTTACATTGTGCTGGCTTCTCAACTGGCAACATAACTCAAAACAAACCATATACAATTTGGATTCCATGTTTAACAGCACAAAGTAATTGTTCTTTTGAAATGAATTTTAACTGGACTACTGCAGTGGAGTAATTTTGTCAAAATCCTGGGGGGGGGGGGCAAAGTTGGAGCCAATTTTCCAAAAGCAAGTGAAAATGACAGTGAAAACTGAAGAATGAGCCATATAGTGCCATAAAGGCAAAGATATACTAAAAAACTGACCTGTTTCTGTTGATGCTTGAATTATGCAGACTTATCTTAGTTTGAAAATATTTTTGAACAAACTAAATTTCAGCAAGGGGGAGGGGGTAAACTAGGGTCTGGGGGTGCAAACTGATGTCTGAGGAGGGGCATTTGCACCCCTGAACTACTGGCATATGACCAAATCTGGTAGTGCTGTTGACACTGCTAAGAAGAAAAGGTATTTGTAAAACATATTAATCTTGATCAATCTGGATAATGCTGGCATTTTTATGTCTTACTACCTTTGCTCAAATATTTAGTATATTTGGTATTGCAGCACCAGTAGCAGCTGCTGATTGTTTGTCTGACATATGCACTACTATCTTGTCATTTTAGCCAGGATATGCTGGACTTTACCAGTACAACCAAGTTTTTTCATAAACTCATATTCATTAGCTGAGTTTCAAATATTCTAGTTGCTTGGACCTCAATACAATAGGAACAGAAGATTGTGCTCAATCTGACACTGGGGGGGGGGCAGACTGTAGGGCCTGGGGGCTGTATAAATAACCAGTTTAGCCTGAGTGATTGTGCTGAATATTGTAATAAAAAAATGCCAAGCTAAATGATTTGAAAACATGAATATTAATTGTAGAAGGGAACATGATAATTGGATTAATTAAAATATGGTGCATATTATAAAGTAAGAATTTCATTGTTTTTTATTTTAGTCATTTATACAGATAAGGGTTGTATAATTATTCAGTTAATGTTGGGGGTGCTGAGAAAAACTCACCATACCCCTATTCCCAAGATTAAGACTGTGATCTATCATTTTTCAGGAGACTAGGAGCCCTCTTGAAATTTAATCAAAATGCTGGGACAACTTTCTAGAAGACAAATTTTATCATTGGTCCATGGCAAAAGACTCTTTTCCTCTCAGCCAAACAATGATGTCATTCCAGTAGAAGAAGCAAGACGATTTATAATCGACTGCATGGTCAAAGTAGGTGTGCAGGAAAACCACTCCACAGCTCTTGCTGATGTTCTAGTTGCTGCTGATTATAGGGGTCACTTCAGTCATGGGATGAATCGACTAGGTATTATATGGTGTCTCTTTGAACTCCCCCCACCCTGTTTTAATTTTGTTAGTTAAATTATCTGTAAATGGTTAATTTTAATCAAAGTTATAGTTACTTATAATTAAGTTTATTGAATATTAAATTTAACGTGTTTTATTCATTAAATTTTAATATTTTAATTAAACACTTTGTAGTCACTCCCAATAAATTCTTTTATTTAGTTAAACTAGAATGTTTGTTAGTTTTATTCTGTTTTCCTTTTCAAACCCCCCAAAAAGAAGTCTAATTGCTGTGCATTCTAATAAACGTCTTGTTCCCTTATCTTTTTTTAAATTCTTGTGTTGTTGGTTTGTTGTATCATTCTTTAATCCATTTTGCATTTCAAACTCTGTGTTCCTGTTTCAATTGACATTGTTTTCTGCCTTTGCTCGAACATTGTTCTCTGCACATGCTCGAATAGAGCAAAATTTGCTTCGTATGTCAAGTAAAGGAAAAATAAACGAAAAGACGGAATTAACAAACAAGCCTTAAAAGCTAATTAAAACAAAATTTGTACATAAAATATGTCCAAAATAGGCAAGATAAACTCTAAATAATAAACATCAAAAAGGGGGGTGACATAAAAATTCCTTATTAACGTCATAATTACTGCTGACTATGGGGTTGTAATAATAATGGGGTTGTAATAATTAAAAGTGTGACATGTGTCATTTTTGTATCTTTTCAAGAGAGACAAAAAACGGAAAAAAAAAGTTTGTCGCCTATGGTTTCTCTGAAGGATGAGGCTAATGGGGATAAAGGGGATGTACTGTAAACCAACTTTTTATGCTCTTTTCAATGATATAAATTAATTTCAAGAATTCCAAGCAAATTCAAAATTAGCCTATTTCACTTTGTGGCTTATGTCTCCTTTTTCTTTCACAAGAAAAGGAGTCAAATGCCAAGTCCCCATGTTAAAATGCCAGGGCTCCATAAGAAAATCCTCTTCTGCCATTCTGAATTGCAACAAGACCTGATAAAAAAAAGGGACATATGCCACTTAGAGGCTTATGTCTCTTTTTGTCTTCGTAACAGTACAAGATAGGACAATGCTGACCACACTATTCAATTCCTTGTGCTTAGTTTACCTATGACATATACATAACTCATCTTCAAACAAAATAGCATATGTCACACTCTTAATTATCACAGCCAAATTGCCTGAATAAGCTGATATTTTTCTGAAAAAGTCTTTTATAAGTTCTAATAGAGCCAAGTTCCTTTCTTATTGAAGTAAAGAAAAAAAGACAAATTTATCCCCAGTTAAAACAACAAACTTATCCCCAATTAAAAACGAAATGTGTTATGGATAAAATGATCAGTATAAACATTGAAGGAATTTAGCTGGCCTAAATATAAACTACGCAATATACTTTCCAACATTAGTAAAATACCCCCCCACCCCATTTTTAATATTTAGGCTTTATTTATGCAATATTTGCACACCGTTCCAGCCGAGTGGCTAGCATGCTAGACCTGAAACTCTTTGTCTGTGAGGACAGGGGTTTGAGTCCTGGTGTTGCTCGCTATTTGGTTTGGAATGGGGGTCAGTGGCATGACTTTAAGCTCAGCTAGAGTCGACCTAGCTCTAAATAGGTACCTGAAGAAATCTGGAGAAGGTAAACAGGTGTGCGAAAAGCAAAGGATGGTTGACCCCCAACCCTTATTGCACTTCCTGGCGGAAGAGCCATGAAAAGGAGATCAGCACAGTTGGTAGGGATTAAAAGTCCAATGCTATATTCTTTTTTTTTGTATAATAGGCTGCTGCACGGACTTAATGGTCACCAAAGATTTGACATCGTAAAAAAGAGATCAACCATGAACAATTCAATCATGCTTTTAGGAAATGGGGATTGAGGATCTGGTATTGTTCCAACCAGTTTAAGGGTGGGCGGGATTTTCCCTCCTTTCTGCCTTCTGAATGGGGCTCTAATACTTGTTTATTGGGTCATAATACTCATACCTGTTGATTTTGGGAAGGAGAGGCAGCAAATTTATTGACTGGCGAAAACTTTATACTTAAAATACTTCAAACACCACAAAATCCCACTATCAGTCAAGAGCCTAGCCAACTATACCTGCACACAGAGCATAGAAATCGACATCTATCATCTTATATTTGAACTCCTAGAGTCGAAAGATCTGCTGAAAGATATCTGAATATATCTAATAAATATGAGGCAATCAAGCCAGTAGCTCTGTAGCCCACAGAGTGAAGCAGAAGGAAAAGGGCTAAATAGTTTTACTGAAAAGCCCGCCTGCTGTTAAATAGAAGAAGAAGACTTGATGTTTTTTTTTTTTTTTTTTTTAAATAAAAAAAAAAATTTTTTTTTTTTTTTTTTTTTTGCAAAGTTTATATATTTGCAAAGTTTATATATATAATACTTTTATATATATAAACTTGATTTTAATACTTTTAAAAAGAAAACTTGATGTTAAATATGAAAATCTTTAACAGAATAATCTAGGGATAAGATAATAACAGAGAATAAAGAGATAATAACAGAGAATATAGGGATAAGGGAGATAAGGATATTTATTTTGATCCAGTGTTTGTTTTCATTTGAGATGCTGGATTCTCATTTTTCTGTACTATAGGCTAACTTACTCATGGCAATAGATACGTAATGGCCGATTATTTATCACTCATTCCCATCCCCTTGAGGAAAAAAACACCCAAAAGCTACAGAGTTTTGCAATGTTTGGTAAAAAAAAAGGAAATTAAGATCTTTGTCTCTCATGGCAGATTCTTTTTAGGTTTATGATGAATCTGAGTGGGAATCAAGTTCTATTTCTGAGATGTACACTATTTTCATTTCTATTTCATTTTAACTATTTCATCTCTATTTCCATTTCTGATATGTACACTGGATTTTTACTTATCAACAATTCTTCTCTGTAAACCCACACCTCAATATTATATTCCCAAATTTTGCTTGCATTTTTCTCTGTAAAACTGCTTAAAAAAATGAATATGTCAAAATATATTATGTGTCATGTCAAAATGAAATGAAATGAATATGTCAAAATATATTTGACAAAATGAATATGTCAAACAGGTGGATATAATATATCCACCTTTTTCACTCCATTCCTCTTGTTGTCTTGATTCCTTTTTGGTGTCTTGTACTGGGTTTTCTTACTACGATATATATGGATCTCGTTCCTTTTTTTGTATGCTATAGCTTACAATACAAATTACTCTAACTATATAGTATGCTGTAGTTTCGGTTACATCTCAAAACAGGAGAAACAGCAGAGGATATAGCATATATTATGACCTCAGACAATTTCATTTGCGATAGATTTTTCCTTTTGTAAAGCATTGCCATAGTTTTCTTAAAACTACGGAGAGCCATTGTTGCCTTGTGTGTTCTTCTTTGGGCCTTGAGAGCTATAATTTCAAAGAGTAGTGAATTTTTTTTTACAAAATGAGCTCTATATTACTACCACAATTCTTATTATTGCCATTTTAATTGCGTTAATTTGGCTTTATTTTTTGTAGAGATGTATGTTAATGACATATTAAATAAAATATGTGATGGCAACGCCATTCCGTCAATTGTCAGAGAAAATGTGTGTACTGCACTTGTAGATGGCAAAAATGGACTGGGCCCTGTGATTGGTAACTTTAGTATGAAAGTAAGTAAGAGCTTTAATAGTCTTCTGTGTTAACTATTCTATTTTAAAGACTATTTCTCAAGCTTGTAGGCTATAAATACAACTTAATTTTTCTCAATTCATGTAGATTTTCTGTCTTTTGAAGCTCAAATAGTAAAGGAGAATTGAACAAAGGTACAAAAGGTTGAAATTTGTGTATTGAAGTTACACTTTTTTTCTAAAAGTTCAATATTTTTTCAAAAAGCACTAAAAGAATCACTTACTTTGGATTTATTCGCAATACAAAGGGTGTCTCAAAAAGAACACTAGATCTGAAAAGTCAAATCATGGATTTACTTTGGTCCACCAATCATACAGTTTTAATCATTATACTATGTGGTTCAAATAAGATGTAGCCTGCCTGCCTTAAAGCTAATAAGTTGTTGGTGGGGGGTTGGAATTTTTGAGGACCTTCAATGGTTCTCTAATCATACAAAATGCAAGTCCTTGTATTATTACAGTTCAAGCAGGGTGCTTCAGAGAACGGTACGTCACTATGCTAAGTCAGGGGTTTACAAAAATCAATCCTTTAACTTGTTGGTTCTCACACAAGAAATATACCAGGTTCTCAACGAAGTTAATGGAGAAATGTGTGAACAAAGGATGATTAATTTCAAAGACAGAACGAGTGCTTGTAGGGCTAGGTGGAGGGATCATATGCCTGATATTGTGTTTCAAGCATAATATAACATCTCCTGAAAAGGATGGTGTGGTTTTTTTGCTTCTTTCAAATAAAATAAATACTATAGATTTGATTTATAGAACGTTCCATTCTAGCCTTTTTTCAAAAATGATGGTGTTAGTCATATAACTTATGCTGAAAACTTACTATTAGTTAGACATACTAGGTCGAGCCTGGTTAAAAATCTGCATTATATATATATATATATATATATATATATATATATATATATATATATATATATATATATATATATATATATATATATATATATATATATATATATATATATATATATATATATATATATATATATATATACTTTTGTTCTTTAGTCTGAATAAAAATTCTTTATTTAGCCAGATAGTAGGTTAATTTTTTCTGTAAATAATAGATTTTATTATTATCGTCCTCTGTTTTAGTCATGCAAGTTGATTTTCGAAAAATTAAATTTGATTTAGTTATTAGAGCTGATTGATTTTTTTTTTATTCATATCTGAATTCAAAATGTCGGATGTATAAGCTAGCATGATCAGGCTGTGTTGGATATCTTCAAAAAAAAAAAACAGTATCTACTTGACTAAATCATAAATGTTATCAGAAATCCTAGATGTTACCTTCTTACTTTACTTTAGAGACTGTTTTACTTTAGAGAATTTTGATCTGTTTGTTTCTTACGGTGGATATTTCCTTTGTGCTTGTATGGGTTTGTCTCAGTGATTAAAAAAAATTAAAACTTCAAAATTTAAAAATTTAAAACTTAAAATTTTTTTTTTTCTTACTCTTTTTTTAAAAATGGATTAAGGACGAATTTGGGGTAATGTGGAATTTGCTTCAGACGATGGGTGGCTACAACTTAAAAAAACACAGCAAGTAAGTTAACTATGCAGATATTGTTAAGAACTGTAGGAAATAATCTTGATATTTTTAGGGAAGTGACTATGATCCAATGCCTCCTCTATATATCATCCCTTAGGGATGTCAATTTATTTGTATGTCCATTATTAAGAAGCCGAATCTTATTTTCTTTAGCTTGCCATCGAAAAAGCGAAATCAGCTGGGGTCGGGTGGGTGGCTTCAAACAACTCAAATCATTATGGCATTGCTGGCTGGTATAGTCTTCAAGCTGCACAAACTGGCTTAATTGTAAGTACATTGACTCTGTTAGTAAATTAGTTGCACTATTTATTAATTTTGAGGCGACGTTGCCAACAAAGGATTTGCCTCTAGTTTTTTTCTTTTTTTCCTCAATTGGTTAGATTCATGAAATTATGAATTTCCATATTGGCCCAAACATTTTGGCTAGTAATGACCCTGTTTAAAAGGAATGAATTGTCATTTTGGATTGCAGAACTATCACTGCTAAAGTCTAGTTGTGAACAATCTGAGAAGTAAAAAAATTATGGGTAAGCGAACTTCAGCTGAATTAAGGATAAAATATAAAATTAAACGCATCTTTTGGGAATTCCATGTTACTTTCAGGGGCGCTAATTGGGTGACAAGGGGGTTTTGAAAAATATTTTTTTATATCTTCAGTTATAAATGATGAAAAACCTCTGCCCCCTCCCCATAGGAAAATAAGAAAAATATTAAGACCCCTTGTATACGAAGATATCTACCACAATTGTATATGGCGGCTATCTTTGTTTGCGTGAGATTTTCCCCTGTTACTCTAAGGGTTCATGTCCTAAGTTATAACTTCACAATCATCCCAAATAAGAGATGTCGAATAATTTCGAAGATCTATTCTTTTTCGTTTTTTCGTTCAGCATTTACTCTGTAGTTTCTTTAAATTCCATATTGGTTTTAATTCCTTTTAATTTTTTTTATAGCCTGCTTTGTTTGAAGATTTGCCCAGTTTTTTTCTCCTGTTTTGTAAACTAGTTATGAACGATATATTTATTTTACCTGAACGACAGTGGGCTAAAGTCCTGTTTCTTATTTGTTTTTTTATTTATCTACTGATTCGAAACTGCTCTTAGAAAAAGGAGATCAAGATTACCTGAAACTTCTTTCCCTCCTGTCCCCTTTCCCCTGAATCACCCTCGACCCCTTTTATAAAACTCCATCTGGGATCGGCTTTGATAAATTTCAATGCCATAGAAGTTCAAAGGATGTATCAGGTCGGACCTGTTGGCTGTAATTTAATTCTGGTACGGCCAGTTTTTTTTCCGGGGAGGGGGAGGGCTCTCAACTTTAGCATAATGATCTGAAAATTATAGGAAAATTTAAATACAGGAAATGATTTAGGATCCTTCTTACGTGCCTGTTTAAGATGCACGAAGTTTCGTATACTAGTGTACTTGAGTTCTCTGTTTCACCGCAAGCGTGTACGTGTGTGCATCTGTAGGTATAGCTCAAGTGTGATTCCCCTAGGGTGGTTGAATGTAGCACTGAAGTGCGAAGTTTCTATAGGTATAGCTCAAGTGTGATTCCCCTACGGTGGTTGAATGTAGCACTGAAGTGCGAAGTTTCTATAGGTAGCTCAAGTGCGATTCCCCTGCGGTGGTTGAATGTAGCACTGAAGTGCGAAGTTTCTATAGGTATAGCTCAAGTGTGATTCCCCTACGGTGGTTGAATGTAGCACTGAAGTGCTAAGTTTCTACAGGTATAGCTCAAGAGCGATTCCCCTACGGTGGTTGAATGTAGCATTGAAGTGCGAAGTTTCTATAGGTATAGCTCAAGTGCGATTCACCTACGGTGGTTGAATGTAGCATTGAAGTGCGAAGTTTCTATAGGTATAGCTCAAGTGCGATTCACCTACGGTGGTTGAATGTAGCACTGAAGTGCAAAGTTTCTACAGGTATAGCTCAAGGGTGATTCCCCTACGGTGGTTGAATGTAGCATTGAAGTGCGAAGTTTCTATAGGTATAGCTCAAGTGTGATTCCCCTACGGTGGTTGAATGCATTGAAGTGCGAAGCTTCTGTACTTCAATTGTATATTAATTATCATTTCATATATCGTTCTAATTCAGTGAATTATTATATTCTGTTTAATGTAATATTTATTTAACATGATATAATTCAATTTAATATATATTGTATATTATTCATAGGGACTATCATTTACAAATACTTCGCCGCTTCAAACACCAACAAGAGCTAAGGCAGCTGCCCTTGGCACGAATCCCCTCACTGTGGCGGCCCCCGCTAAAAACGGAGAAACTTTTTTCTTAGATATGGCCACAACTGCTGTTGCTCTAGGCAAGGTAAATATTTAAGTTTATTGATATATTATTTTAAAATAAATGGGCTAGGAGAGGTTTCAGAGGCTGGCCAACCCAAGCCAGGGAGTAGTTTGCTTACCTCTTTGTTGATTTGCCTCCCACTATGACTTATTTATTGGTTTATACCATTGCATAAGTGCATATGAAAGTAAACATTCGTTTTTTTTTGTTTTTTTTTTTACTATGGGCCAAGGCCGTACCCAGCATTTTTTTCGGAGGGGGTTTTACTCAAAGATTTTTTTCGGGGGTGGGGGGGGGGGTACACACAAAAAAAAGTAAAAAAACGCATACAAAATTTGCTTATATCCATTTTTGTTACGTTTTTACGAGTCAGAAAAACATTTCGGGAGGGGTTCAAACCCCCCTAAACCCCCCTCTGGGTACGGCCTTGCTATGGGCGTAAAACCAGCATTCTTCTTATTATTACATTTTAAAGTGAAATTTCGCTACTGTGTATGTTTATGCTGTGGCTAGTGTGGAACGTCAGTTATATCCCCTATCCATAAAATGAAGAGGTCTATTTACATATATAAAATTTAATTTCCAAATTTTTTTTGTTTTCCGATTCATCTAACGCTTTTGCTTTTAAGTATATCCTGTCTTTGAAAAGTTTATCTCAACTTTTAACCTCTATAGTAATAAGTCTGAAATCTTATCTTTAATAGGCCATGGGCTGTTCCATAGGTGCAATTTTAGTTGGGGTGGGGGGAGGGGAGAAACTGCCTCCCAGTCCTCAGTTTATCCCCCCCCCCCAGCTGAAATTTAGTTGATCCAAAAATCTCGCCAAACCATGCTTTTTTGGTACTATGTGGCTAATTGGCTTCTTTTTGCATTAACTGGTTTAGCTGTCTCCAAAAAAAAAACAAAAAATTTGCTTGTGGTATTTAACTGTATGTAAATACTTGTCTTGTTTTTGCGTTACTTAAAAAAAAAAAAAAAAAAAAAACCTTAAAGATACGAAAGTATGCCTAGTGGACGCGTCCTCGTTCGCAAGGGGCGGACTAACGGTCTCGAGCTAACTTAATGTTGCTTGAGGATGTAAGACAAAGTCCACGGGAAAAAATCGAGGGTTCGAACCCTAGTGTATCCAATTATTCGGTTTGGGACAGGGGCCAGTGGCGTGACTCTGTAAGCTCTGCCAGAGTCTTCCCAGCTTTAAATGGGTACCTGGAGAAATCTGGGGAATGTAAACAGAAAGGGTGTGCGAGAGCACAGGATGGTTGGCCCCCAACCCCCCATTGCACTTTCTCGCTCAAAGGTCGAAAAACGGATATCAGCACCGCCGGTAGGGACTGTAAAGTCCAATGCCAAATTCTTTACCTTTACCATGAAAGAAGCTTAAAAGACTGTAAACTGGGTATCTTCCTTTGGGTCGTCCTCTGGCATATTTTATACTAATTAAAATATTTTCTGATTACAACAACTTTCATACAATGTATAACATTATTGCAATACAATTACGTATCTTTCTTGCTCTTTGAATGCATTTGAATGTGATGTCATTCATACGAATTTTTTTTTCAAAATTAATGCTCAAAAGCATAGTCAGCCAAAGGGTGCAGATCCTGCCAATGACCCACCAAAATATTGCAATACCCCACTGGTGGGTCGTGCGCCCTATGTTGGGAGTCAAGGGTCTAAAGGCTTTATCAGGTCATAGCGTAGCCTTGATTTTGCTGGGCCTCCTTCGATCATGAATAAGTGAAATAAAGAACGAACTTTTTCCCTTGACATGCCAAACTTAACTACAGTTTGAAAACTTGAAACTAACAATAAAAAGGGGATTTTTAATGAACAAAAAAACTGGAAATTTATCTTATTGTGGAGGGAGCTGTCAATCCCTTTGGTTTTTAAATCAAAGAAACTCACTGTCACAGTGCATCCAGCGTAAATGCGCTCATTCAGTAAGGCGCAAGTAAAACCTGCCAACCAGAAACATGTTTCCTTTTTTTGGCGTTTTATAGTTTTTAGCCCTTTTTAATATTTCTTTTTTTAAAACCAGAAACCCGGTAAAAAATTGGGTGTCTTAAAAAGATGGCGTTCCCCCCTCCCCCATTTCGGGCTATTAATTTTCATTTAATTGTTGATTTTGAACTGTTATTCCTTTCTTAACTCGTTTATAGCATTAAGAATAATGTTAATGCTATATCATTAACAATGTTAGTTAGTATTGATAGTGTACGCACAATCCTCCGGGATTCCTTTCATCTTCATTGCACGAAAAAAAGAACAAGCTATTTTCAGATGCATGTTAAACTTTAGAGCAATGTTACAACTTAAAACGTACCCTAAAAAATGGAAATTTGATTTTTGGTAAACAAAAAAGGAAAAATAAAAAGTTTGCCTTACTATGAAGGAAATAGCCAATGTCTTAGCCCCCTGGTAATTACACTTATGTTAATTACTATCACAGCACTTCGAGGGTGAATCCGGTCGTTTGGTAAAGTTCAGTGTAAAAAGCCAGGGTTTCGAAACGGGTGGCAGACCCTCGTGTTTACCCTCATTTATGTTGGTTTTAACTCTTATATTAAATATCTTGTCCTTTTTTAATTTATTTTTAGTTTGTAAACTATAGACTGGAAAGTAAATGGCTTGAGAATGATGCCTGAAATCAGCTATATTTCGTATTGCAACATTTTACCTCAATCGGGGGAAAAGCTGCTGCTCTGTTGTGCAAAACGATAGAAAATGATTCTGCTGTGAATGAGTTTTTCTTTCTATTTTCTATAATCATTGGCTCAATACAACGGACGATGCTGCCATCTAAAGCAAAAGTCTTAGGGTTTATGTTTCCTGTAAAATGTGCGATTCTGCGACAAGCCTGGTGGCGTAACTTGCACCAAAATGACAAAATACCCATATCGCTTTGGTATTTAGTTTTAGATCTATCCACTCACCCAGCCAGAATCATAATATTACTTAGACTTGTATTTAGACTGATCTAATCTTTCTTTAAGAAAAAAAAATCCAGTTTTGCTTGTTTCTTCGGCATTTTGTACATAAAAATGCAATGGTATCAAAAAATTGTATGTTATAATTATCCAATTTATGAATAGGCGAGGGCTCTTTGGAGCAGTTTGAAATATGGCTTACGTATTCTAAAATTCTGTTCTCTCTTTTTAATTAATGCCTATTTCGAATAAAAATCTTATCGAAATTGTGGAGGGGGGGGGTATTGCCACCCTAACAACCGCATTTAACAACTAAATTAAATATTATCCTTCGAATCAATGGAGACTGTGGTAAATTCCATATATTCCAGTCCTCCAGATTTAAATTAAGGACCTCTTACGGAAAGGAACGTGTATTTTAGGCCTTAAAGTTCTTATGGCCTTAGATGCCCCTTCTTTCCATCTAATTATTCACTGTCTTCTTTCTGACAAGTTGGCATACAAATGATCAATATTGTCCATAAATGATCGCAATCTCAGAAGAATCAACTCAATCAAAGGAAGTTATCGTTTAAATTCATCCTTTATTTTGTATAGACTTTTATATGTTTAGGTGCAATATGCACCATCCTGCGACCGTACGACCTTGGAAACTGGGGGGTTTTCTACAATTGTTTTGATTGCTATCTCACACTGCTTGACAGTATGTTTTTGTCCTCTTATGATAGTTTTTTTATTGACACAAAAGGGATGAAAACGGCATCTTGCTGTGGTATTATTTCTTTTGCTACTAGAAAAAACACTAGAACTTAAAAAATGCTATGATAATAGAGTATTATTATTATTATTATAATAATACAGAGGTACAATACGTGGTACAATATGTATTGTACACTATACAGAGGTACAATACGTATTGTACACTATACAGAGGTACAATACGTGGTACAATACGTATTGTACACTATACAGACGTACAATAATAATACAGAGGTACAATACGTGGTACAATTCGTATTGTACACTATACAGAGGTACAATACGTGGTACAATACGTATTGTACACTATACAGAGGTACAATAATAATACAGAGGTACAATACGTGGTACAATACGTATTGTACACTATACAGAGGTACAATATGTATTGTACACTATACAGAGGTACAATAATAATACAGAGGTACAATACGTGATACAATACGTATTGTACACTATACAGAAGTACAATACGTGGTACAATACGTATTGTACACTATACAGAGGTACAATAATAATACAGAGGTGCAATACGTGGTACAATACGTATTGTACACTATACAGAAGTACAATAATAATACAGAGGTACAATACGTGTTACAATACGTATTGTACACTATACAGAGGTACAATACGTGGTACAATACGTATTGTACACTATACAGAGGTACAATAATAATACAGAGGTACAATACGTGGTACAATACGTATTGTACACTAAACAGAGGTACAATAATAATACAGAGGTACAATACTTGGTACAATACGTATTGTACACTATATAGAAGTACAATAATAATACAGAGGTACAATACGTGGTACAATACGTATTGTACACTATACAGAGGTACAATACGTGGTACAATACGTATTGTACACTATACAGAGGTACAATAATAATACAGAGGTACAATACGTGGTACAATACGTAATGTACACTATACAGAGGTACAATACGTAGAGTATCACGAATAAAAACGCATAAAATGCAACACATATCAATATAGAAATCCAACAATACCAGTTACAGTATAATGCATAAAATTTAAAAGAAACTAAAACAAAAGAGAAATAAAATAAAAAAAGGGAAAAAGAAGAAGAGAAAAAAAACTCACAACTTGCAGAATCTAGTAAGCAGTAACATACAGAAATATATTCACCAGCTGACATTATTATTATCATTATTGGATTGTTACTCATTCTTTACAATGCTAAAAAATGTGGAGTGACCAAAGAGAAAAAAACAAACAAACAAACTAAGGAAAAATAACTTGCGACTGAAAAAACCTGATAAGGTGATGCTGCGGAGAAAAACGGATACGAGCAGTATTTGAGAGTTTTCTGTGTAGTACTTCCAGTTTTACCGTAATATCAGGAACAAGAAATTTATAAAATTATTACCCGGTTTTTAGTCCAAGGTGGAAGAAACAACAAAAATTTACAAGATTTAAAATAATTAATCCGGATTCTTTTTAACTCATTATTCTTAAGAAGGGGAAAAATTCTAGAAGCGAAAATAATTGGATGGTCACAAACAGTTGAGTTGAGCTTGGGCAACGCGAGTTTATTATATTTACCTCAATTGGCAATAATCTTAGCATATCCTAATTGAAATTTCATATTAATATCTGAGACTGTGCTGGCGCAAGCTCGGAAGACTATTAGTAATAGAACTACCGAGCAATCGAAGAGAGTCTACGAGAGGGATAGTAAAGCCACTACAACGAAGAGGAGTACTAGAATTGTTGTTAAAAGAAAAGAATTTACACTTATCTGCATTAAGAGAAAGGCCTATGTCTGAAGAGGAAGTAGCAAGACAAGAAACCATGTTAGGTAGACCAGTTGTAGTACGGTTTATAAGAAGCAGGTCATCAGCATAGGCAAGATATGAAACATCACAAAAACCAGAAAGATAAATAGCCGATATCTTTGCCAGAACCTATGAAATTCATACTTTAAACGGAGTTGGAGACAAAACTTAATGTTGTCTCAAACTTCTTTTCACTTTAACAATAGCATCTAGCGCTGATTTCAGTGAACGAAAATAACTTGAGCACCAGTAGCGAAAAAGCATCATAGCCGAAATATCAACACCGCAACCATGGAGAGCAGGAAAAAGCTGACTATAATATTCACTATCAAAAGCTTTATATAGATCTAAAGTACAAAGATATAGACTCCTTCTCTTAGAAGAATTTTCAAGGAGCAAAGAAGATAATACACGATGTGCGTGTTGACAACCTACTCCGGGCTTAAATCCAAACTGGTTATCTCTCTCAAGCATATTATTAGTCACAATAGGTAGTAATATATGCTCAAGAACTTTACTAAAAGTTTAAGAGACAGTAATAGGTCGGTAAGAAGAGCAAATTAAAGGAGAATTTCCCTTCTTTAAAATTGAAGAAACAGTACCACACAAAAAACTCTCCGGTACACTAGAAGTATAAATACACATCTGGAGAAGTAGGTTTATATGATCAATAAGGGGGGAGCAATCTAATAAAAGATTCAATCTAGATAGACCATCACTATCAAAGTTATCTAATTTTAGTTTCATAATTTCTTCAATAATACATGAAAGAGAAATATGGATACAAAGATATTGATATAAAGGGGTTCTAAAAATATCAGAATGGATCTGCAAAGGTTGTACACATCCGCCAATATTAGAAAAAAATATATCACTAATGATCGTGCTAAACAGAGATAGGGAGTCAATCACTACTTGGCATATCACTTCTCATCGACTCAGAATTAGAAACTTTTCGCCATTCTCTCTTTGACACTGGAAAATCCATACCACGATAACGCATTGACTCAAGATTTTTCTTATATTCACTGCACGTCTTACGCTTAAGGTTAGATACAATTCCACAAGGCGGTCTATCAAATTCATTCCAAACTTTTAACCAAAACTTTGCTTTATTTTTCAAAGTTTTTAAGTTAGGATCTAAAGACCAAATAGGTTTTTTTGTACCACATCTAACACGTTGCAGCGGCACTGCAACTGCCTCTGCATCTTTTAGACATTTAATTAGTTGATTAAAATAACAATCCAGGTCCTTTTTGCAATTCACTGGTATAGAGCACTGGAGCAGATGATAGGGAACTCGTATAGCAGACAGCAGGTTTATTAGTGTAAATGCATAGAGAGGGACATCAGCTCTCTTCCAATTCCTTTTTTTCAAACCATTTTGAAGACCGGGGTACTTTACAAATACTTGCAAGGTTTATGTTAAGCGTAAGGATAAGTGAAATAGGGAGATGGTCTAAGTCTTGTTCTTCAACATGTGCAAACACTATTGATGTAGTAATATTAGATGAGCAAATAATGTGATCAATATTGCTCTTACTACCTGAATGGTGAATGTAAGAAAACGGATGAGTTTTGGGTATAATATGATAAGATGGAAGGCAATCTAACAACAAATCACTTTTCACTGTCGAATAATTTATATCCGTATTGAGGTCACCAATGATCATATAATCTAGAGAAATCGAAAGAATTTTTTCCACTAAAATTTTCAACGTGTTGCAAGCTTTACCATATCTAGTCGATCTGGCAGAACGATGGTCATGAGGCAGATAAGAATTAATGAAAACTGTAGTGTCCATACGAACAGCCCAAAAAAACTCATCCGAGTAAAAAAAAATCACCGGCGAAACCAAATTCGGAATGCACTTAAAAACACAAGCTAGCCCACCGGATGGGCGGCCTCTTGTGGCTCTGGCAGTAGTAAAAAACACATCATGATGAGGGATTCGACGCAAAATGTTAATGCTAAAATCTGTAAGAAGATGCTCCTGTAGACAACCCAAATCAAAATCATTGTAGAACTCATCAATAACGAAGTCCTTATCCTTTGTACCATTAATATTAAACGATATTACTGAAAACTCCAAAGTCATTGCAAAATGAGGGAGCGCAACATTAGTTCCTTAGATGCTATACAAGGTGTAAGAACCTGGCTTCTCACTTAGCTATCATTTCTAAATATAATTGTCTTAGATAAAGCGTTATCGAAATGAATGAATTTTTCAAGATTTTTTGAGCTCAGGGTACAAGAATAGGCTTGAAAATTAATGTTGAGAAAATCAAGTTGCTTAGACTAGGAATAAATCAGGGAGAACGGGTGATGTTAGGCAATGATGGGATCAATCAGGTGGATAGCTTCGCTCACTAGGATAGTTTTAGGCTTATTAGTTCATATGGCTGATGCCGTGAAGACGTAAAATATAGAATAGCCAAGTCGCCGGTTCTTTTTTCTTCGCTGTGAAAATAATTTGGAAGAACAGGAAGATGAGTTTGCGAACAATATGGTAGTCACGCCATCTATGTTTTATACTGAGTTATTGTAGCTGAGTTTGCATCTTTGCCCTTAATGGGATAAAGCTTCTGAATTACTTTGAGGTTATTTCCATATTGATTTGTAAATTCTAATTATAGATTTTTAGTTGAGTAGTTTTTGAGGGACCTTCTATAGTTCTTAGTATAGGTTTTTCTCTCTGTGTATTATCACTAGCGCCATCTTTTTTTCATATAGATTGGCTCACCATCTATTGTGCTATGTTCATATAGCACTATCTTTGTTACCACCTGTGTATATGTTTCTTCTGAATAAGTAAAGTCCTGTTGACTGCGCGGATCGCTTGGGACCAAGCAGAAGAGGGGAGAGAACCTGCCGGAAGTGCCATATTGGTACCTGCCGGTTGATTTGCCTTAAATTGCAGGGAACAGGTGAGCAGGTCTCCACGCTTCCCTTGCTCCCGGTGATCTCTTGCTCCTGATGTTTCCCTTGCTCCTGGTGTTGTTAGGGGGTTTGAACGCGTTCGACCAATAGGTCAATGCGTTTTGTGATAGATCTTTCTATAAGCTCCACGATTGTGCACTGTTTTCAAAAATAAGGTGGCATTGGTGCATCAAAAGATCAAGACAGCCCCACTCTTGGATCTGGCGCGAATCTGGTGCATAGCCAAACCCCCCTCCCCATACATCGCTGACCATAAGTAACCTGACTCTTAATGGCAAAAGCAGCAACAGCGACGTCTACCCTGAAGAAAACAGGAGTCAAACCTAAGTGGCTATGTGTGTCTTGCCACAAACATGTGACCTCAAACTCCGTGGAATGTAGCAAATGTAAGGAATTGACTCACGCGTTTTATGCAGGAATTAGACTCACAAAGAGTTATATTCCGGATCCTAAATGGACTTGTGTTGCGTGTTCCCCGAAAGGTGAACCAGAAGGAGTAACTCCTGCTATGAAGAAGGACGTGCGGAAAACCAGGAGTGTGAAGAAAGCAGCGACGCAACCTACATGCCAATCAATTATATCCACCGCTAATGATGCAGTAATGGATAATTTGAATTCTGAAAACCCACGTCAACCCACATCCGGCGTAAAAACTCAAACTAAGGTAACTACTTTCTCAAATTGTTCAGCATTTGAAAATGGACGAGAAAAGCAGTCCGAAAAATTTGGAACTAGCACAGCAGTAACGAGGTGCTCTCTCTGCAAGGCGACGCTAGTACCATCTACTGAGGAAAATTTAATCACAGCGCTTGACCTTCACGGACTTGATAGACGGCAGCACACGAAATTAACAAAAGCAAATCAGACGATAAATGTCTTTCCTGTCAGTGATTCAAATTTTGATTCGAGTTTTTCCCGTTTCTGGGAGAAAGAAATACTACGGCCTTCGACCCCGTTCGTGGAAAGTGACAGAAGGGAAACTGAAAACGCTTACCTTGCCCACTCTAACACATTTGAATGTCCAAAAGCCTCCCCTCTGGCAGCAAGTTCGATGTTGTGGGATGACGCAGGAACAACGCCCTACGAGGTTCTACAGGCCCGTTCAAGGAAATCGGCTTTAGCGGACGAAAACCGTCTCTTATCGTCCGTCATTCACCACCCACCAAAGTTCGATACTCAAGTTGCGGAACCGCCTTTCAAGAATGGTGTCCCGGTCATAGCAAGCTTCAACTGCTCTAGTCTTAATGTTAATACTTCCGTTCGTAACCCAGAAGACTCTCTGGAATTTGCAATGATTAACGCTCTTACAGGAAGAATTGAGCAGCAGAATCAGACCATTCTCGATCAAAGGGCGCTGATTGCGCAGCTTTGTGCTTTCAACACGGTATACAAGCAACAAATACTTGAAATGACTTCTAAAGGAAATGCTTCTAAAGAACAATCAATCGCAACTTGAAAACCGATCATTGGTCCAGCCCGAAAAGAATAATGCGAGTACGATGACTGATCCTCATGAGACTATTATTGGCCGAATTGTCCTGCGATGAGTCAGTGCGACTCCAGGACCACCAGCAGCAGAAGAACCCAGCAACTCAGGCCAAGTTCCACTCAGAAATTCTGACATTGAAGAAGGCACGAGGGGAGCAGAACAAGACAGATTAGTCATTGTACTCAGTCAACCTGTCAAAACATTCCAAAATACGCAAACTGAGTGCATTTATTTTAAAAAAGGTCACTGCAGATGGGTCAACCAGTGTCGTTTCTCTCATAACGTTGAGACTCCTCCAGTTAGTGAACATAACACCGCTCAAGATGGTTGCCAAAAAGCCCAGTCCGCAAAATGCAAAAAAACTGCATACAGAAAAATGTAAGAGATTTGCGGACGGCCGTTGCACCAAAGGACAACGATGCAACTCCTTTCACCCAATCAAACCAGCACTAAACCACCAGAAAACGAGAACGGACAGGGGACAAACAAGTTCAAAAAACTATATGCACCCGAATCATCACCCACCGACAGTCAACAACTACAATCACTTCCGGACTCGCGCCAGCACAGAAAGTCCCTCCGCCAGCACAGACAAGTAACTGTCACGCGGTAAGGACCCAAACCTCTGATCCTGTAAAAAGGAAATCAAGATTAAAGCGGAATCCAGAATTTCCCTCTGTCTCGCTGTCGAACGTCCGGTCAATAACAAACAAAATCGAGGAACTGGATATCTTAATGCGAGGTAAACAGATCGATGTGGCCTGTCTTACCGAAACTTGGGTTACAAATAGCAGTACACTCAGCCTCGATGGCTACAATACATACATATTACCTCGAAAGTCAGCAGACGAAAAAAAAGAAGAAATCAGCCACGGTGGAGGAGTTGGTCTTATCTGCCGAAACGATACGCCCAGCCGAATACTCGATCCTCCAATACCCCAATCCCAAGAAATCAAAGTGCTATTGGTCTGGGTAAGACCGCGTTTCCTACCAAGGGGAGTGTCATCCCTAATCTTTGGAGTCGTCTACTACCCACCCAAAGCCCCATTCCGGAAGACTGTAGTCAACTATCTACAATACTCCGTCGACCGTCTCCGGAGTAAATATCCCTTTGCCGGTATTGTGATAAGCGGAGACTTCAATGGTATTAAACCTTCCTGGATAGAGTCCAGTCTATCACTGAAACAAGTGGTGAAGTCTTCATCCCGCGGCAGTAACCTACTTGACATGGTCTTCACTAACCTCGAACAGTACTACAACGAGCCAGAAATCACAGCAAGCATTGGCTTAAGTGATCACCTAACAGTGACCTGCAGACCGACGCATTCGTCACGGCGAAAGGTAATTAAACAAACAGTAACCTATCGACCGATCAGGGATGAACAAATCCCCGCCTTCAAGAGAAATTTAACATTGCAGAACTGGACTCCTATTTACAGACTACCGTCCGCTGAAGACATGACAAATGCCTTCTGTGACCAACTTCAGAAAATGTTCGAAGAGCATTTTCCAGAAAAGAAACGGGTAGTAGGAAATGAAATGAAACCCTGGATCACGCCAGATATAAAAGAGCTTATCCTAAGGCGGGATAATTTGTACAACACTAACACAGCAGAGTCCAATAAGTTGCGAAACATAGTGGTGAGAAAGATAAAGTATGCAAGGAAGCAGCACGGCTGCTTGACTGTACAGAAGCTTATATCTTCTGATTCTAAAAACTTTCATAGCGTGGTTCAAAACTTTTTTGCCCGAAAGCAGAAAAATATTGAACTAATGAACGAAAACGGGGAGAAACGTACCGCTAATGCAATTAATGAACACTTTGCTAAAATCTGTACAAAGTACCCTGGTCTTACATCACTTCTCGACCTTTCAAGCATTACTGAAATCCCTGTCATTGAAGCAGAAACCATTCAGACCGCTTTCTTAAAACTGGACACATCGAAGGCATCATTTTCTGGAAAACTGCAAATCAAACTGATCAAAGCATGCAGTAAAGAGCTTGCGGTATCGTGTACTGCCATAGTAAACCAAGGCTTGAATAACGAAACCTTCCCGACACGATTCAAAACTGTTGTGGTCATTCCTATACCGAAAAAATCATCCATTGAATCTGCAAATGACTTAAGACCCATCTCAAAGACATCGATTTTCTCAAAAGTCCTGGAAGGGATTGTCTTCAAATGGCTTTTCGAAGATATTAGTGAAAATCTTGATCCTCGGCAGTACGGCTTTCGTCCAGGTCATAGTACTGTGCATTACCTGATCCACCTCATCAAAGACATCCTGGAGCATCTGGAGATTGACGGTGCTTATATTGACTGCATCATCGCGGACTTCGTGAAAGCGTTCGACTTACTCGACCACTCAGTTGTTATCGGCGAGGCAACTTACCTTGGAGCAAGACAAATTGTCTTGTGAATGGTTGGCAGTTTCCTGACGAACCGCAAACAGAAAGTACAACTTCCCAATGGCGAAACGTCAAACATCAGGGAGCTGACCTGCGGTGCAGCACAAGGGTCGAAGTTAGGCCCTTTAGCCTTCCTTATTGGGATCAATAAATTTTTGCGCGAAATTATGGAACGCTACAAATTCGCTGAAGATCTCTCCACCCTCCTCCTCAGACTTCTCTCACAGAGCATACAGCCAGACCCTATCCTAACAGTAATGCAAAAATCGAGGATGAAGCAAATCAAGTGAAACTTACACTCAGCCAAGAAAAAACAGTCCTATTTAGGGTTAATTTCCTTAAACGGCCAGTTCCAGACCCGCCATGCGGTGGGCCGAAGGCTGTAAAAAAGGTGAAGATCCTGGGTGTCCACCTGGATGGCGATCTGAAATGGAATACCCACGTATCGTCAATCGTCTCGAAGACCGCCTTCCTGCTAAGATCTTTTGCCTACCTTCGCCGCTTTGGGATGATAACTGAGATCATGGTTGTATGCTACAAATGCTACATTAGACCGCTCACTGAATATGCCTGCCCAGTGTGGCACAGCGCACTGACCATAGATCAAAGCGACAAAATTGAAGGATTGCAGAAAAGGGGCTACAAAATAATACTGGGGAGTAGTTACGTTGACTATGAGATGAGCCTCAAAGTTCTGAAGTTCGAGTCCCTCAAAGAGAGAATGCACACACTGGTAATGGACTTTGGTCGAAAAATCCTCGACTCTGAGACACACCGTGATCTACTACCGGATTTTGAGGCGCGCCTAACTCAGCGTTCTACGAGGCTCAGAGAAATAACGAAAAACGCAGCAAAGCTGGAACGACCGCCGATCCACTCATCCGAGCGCTACCTGAAGTCATTTGGTCCATACTTCGTAAAACACTACAATGGTGACCCAAAAAAATTGTAAATGAATCAAGTTTGAATATTTTAATTTTGTAAGTGTTTTTAAATTGTTTGACTTCCGCTGTTATTTTTGTTGTTAACATGAATATTAAGGAAAAAATAAAGTGAATTTGAATTTGAACAAAGGTTAGTATACTGAAAGTTTTGGTTATGACAGTTGTAAAGTATGGCCCTGAAACGCGGGCATTTCCAAAAGTTAAGGAAGAATTGGCTAAGAGTGCTTTTACGGTGCTTATTTGACTGATCATCTATAAAACAATAAGTTGTTCGAAAAATGCAGTTTGATCAATTTTTCGACGGCTAAAATGGCAAAAAGGTCAATTTGACTAGGCTGCGCTATACGGAGGAAGGATGGCAGATTGCCAAAGATTGCGCTTTCTGGCCACCCATGTGGAGCCAAAATAAAAAAATAGGTGGTTCCTGATGGGGAGAGGTTGTAAGGAGGGATTCAAAGAAAAATAGGAACTTCAGGGGGAGGGGTGCAGCTTTGAATAGATTGATATGGACGAGAAGCGTGCGATGCTGTGTTAAGCTAAGGTGGCTTTTTGTTACTGTGATTTGGAATGATTGTGGTATTAAGAAATGGGATTTGTAGTTAAATAATCGTTGAGGTGCAGCTTTGAATAGATTTATAGGAAATGGGATTTGTTTATGACCTTTAGGTAGTTAAATAATCTTGGGGGATGAGCAGCTATCTAATTCATTAGTTCCGTGTGTTTTATGGCAGATTTATTCCGTATGTGAAGAGCGGCCCTCTTCTCAATACGTTGCTCTTCACGCTAAAGCTGTTAGCATTTTGAAAAAAGCTTCCTATTGTTATTAAAGGGTCCCGTGTTTCAGTAGACGCTCTTAAAAAATTGGGACGAACAGTCTAACTTTAGCGTAAAGAGCAAGGTATTGAGGAGGGGGCAATCCTTCATATTTAGAATACTTTATGTTTATTTTTCGAATAATGGCCGTAAACCTGGCTCACCCTCTATGGAATATACCCCTCCCCCTCAGGGAAAAGCTCCTCCGTGGAAATTTCACTCAGCGTAAGGTACCCCCCCCCCCCGCTTCAAATTCCCTCCATACAGTGCCATCCTCGCTGAGAATTCACCCTCCCTGTAAAATTGCTTGCGGACGATTCCACCTGAATAATTCTCCTTAGCTTTCTTTCATTTGAGTAAAATTTTAATCGTGAATCGGTTCCTCAATCGCTCCAGAAATGCCCCGTTCCGTGGAAATTATTTTCCGAAAATCAGAACACCCGGAAAAAAGCCCCTGGGTGATTCCCCCGGAACACCTGCACATAAAAATTTTGGTAAAGACCCCTGGAAAAAAAAAAGAAGAAAAAAACCCCAAAATAAACACGTATCCGTGATCTGTCTTCTGACGAAAATAGCAAAATTCCACATTTTTGTATATAGGAGCTTGAAACTTCTACAGTTGGGTTCTCTGGCATGCTGAATCTGATGGTGTCATTTTAATTAAGATTCGTTTAATCTTAGGGGGGTGGGTGTTTTACCCCTATTTCAAAAATCAGGCAAATATTCTCAATCTCGTAACTTTTGATGGGTAACACTAAACTTGATGAATTTTATATATTTGGAATCAGCATAATAAGCTGATTCTTTTGATGAATCTATAGACATTAAATTCCTTATTCTAGAGTTTCGGTTACTATTGAGCCGAATCCCTCCTTACTTACAGTCCGTTTCCACGAACTGTTTGATTCCAGTCATATTTGGAGTCAAATAAGGTGTTTTGGTTTTAATTAACAAATGGAGTAACAAATGTGTATTTTTTTTGTTTTGTTTTGTTTGTTTTTTTCTGTTAAGAACTATGCACTTCAGTAAAGTGAATCCCTAGAAAAATAAAACGAAATGTTAAAACATGGAGTTTTTGATATTTGAGTGTCTGATATTAAATTCGAATTATATATAAAGTGAATCGGTTGTTTAGCGGAGGGGGCTCGGGGTCTAGGGTTCTGTTTTGGACCCTAAAATTGTAAAGACCAAAATTGCTGATTAATCTTGATAATAGTCAACGTAATCCGGTGCATACCGGCTGAACGTGCAGAAAAAAATGACAAAACTCATGAACAAGAAAAATTGGATGTCATCATATTGAATTGGATTCATCTTCATATTGGTCACCATCATGGTCATCAGACTGTAGGTCTTAATTTTTAATTAAATAATCATCATGATACTGCATGGTTCCAATTCAATATGTATTTACTCTATTGTATTTTTTCATGAACAAGAAAAAATTTTATGGTGCACATAAAGCCAAAGTTGTCTTGTCTTTGTGTTTTAAATGACAAATGGAGTAACAACTGTGTTTTTTTTTTTTTCGTTTTTTTTTTAATATAACAACTATGCACTTCAGTAAGGTTTAATCTCTATAGGAATAAAGCGAACAGTTAAAATGTGGAGTTTTAAGTTGAAATCTCAATTGACTAATTTTCAATTCGAATGATGCATAAAGTTGGTGGAGTGTTGAGTCTAGGGGGCTTGGGGTCCAGTGTCCTGCTTTGGGCCCTTTACATAAGATGGCAAAATCCATAAACAAAAAATATGTTATAAATAAGTTTTATTGTGAAATAATATGTTTTGCTGCTAAATGTTGTGCTAAACTCTAGCACAACATAATATGAACATTTGTTTCCTTTTTACTCTATTGTATTTAAAAATGTCAACACTACTTAAACCTGCACTCACGCTTTTTATGGCAGTTTTAAGTAAAGTACAAATAACAGCCGAGCCTTCAGAGAAGAAGATAATTTCCTTTAGCAAGGAGATGAATATTACTTCTTGTGAATTATTTTGGAAATAATTAAAACTTTTTTCCGCCGACTCCATATGTTTTATAAAAATTATATTTTACCCCCACATAATTATTTTGACATGGTAAAAATCCCATTATTTTGACATGGTAAATGTGTAGAAGCCTATTTATATCGATCAAATCAATCAACGTGAACACATTAGGATAAAGGTTTCCCTAAGACTAGTCCGAAGATAGAAATAAAGAATCGTCCTAAGCATAAAGTATTTATGCTGTACTTAGGGAAAACCATTCAAGCCCCTTTCTCTCTTGGAAGGTATTCATGTAGCTTTTGTTTTCACTGTTTTCAATCTTAATTCTTGTGTATTCTTTTTCTCTTCTTGTTTAAAGAACCGGGGTACAAAGTTTAGAAATTCAAAATTTTTAAAAGAAATGCTTCTAATTTCGGTAATTGTATTTAAGCTTGGTGTGGCCTGCAACATTGACTGACCATCTTTTCCTGATTGATATAGATTTATTTCAGCAACTATGTACAAGGCTCTGTCTATTTTTTTAAGCTAAAATAATTGTATTTTTTTCTTAGGAAGTATTGGAGGATAGGTAAGTCTCTGTGTTAGATGTGTGTTATAACTCAGCTCTCACTCAAATTTCTTTTTTGTTTTGATTGTGCTTAATCCTAACTAATTTGTATCTCTTTGAATTTCAATAAAATTTATGTTTTTTTTCTACATAAAACTGAATAGACAGTTCGGAAAAAATAGAAATACAAATAACTGACGAGACTGGGATATGCCTCTATGACTAATATCCATTTCTTGTGCTTATTTCCCGTCATAACTCTTTTTTATTTTTATTTTTTGTAGTTAGTTGATTGTATATTACTATTATTGTGTAAAATTTTGCAGCATGCTTTATTTTTTTTTTAAGTTGTCGATAGCTTTAAATTCTTATTATAGAATATGTTCTATAAGTTGGGTCGTCTACTCCTGAAAGGGGACGTTTCCAAACGTCAAAATTTAAGTAAAAGGAATATTTAAAAAAGTTTTTAAAAAATGTCTGTTATGTACTTCTCTTAGTATTTTTATTATGCACTATTGCGCAATGTCAGTACACCTTGTTAGTGCACAAAAAAACACCACACCTTCTGCATTACAACACACACTTCACCGTAATGCACTGAACAAGGCGTAGATGAATTTTCCATCGTTAAATATCGTCCGAAAATTAGTTATATATTGTCTGCTTCTCATATTATAAAAATTGATTTGCCTAATTCCAAGTCAGGTGAATTGGAAGCTGAATAAAAGTGAATTATTTGATATGGTAATTATTGGTTCTGTCTGAAGTCGAAGTTTGGCTCGGTATAGGGACAGCCAGACTTGACGTCCAATCGATGGAATAAATGTCTTCATGCGGGAAAATATTCGATTTACTTTCGTGTTAGAGTTGAAGAATTTGTTTGCTTTGCAGACAAAATCGTGCTTAAGGTATATGTTCCCTATAAAACAAGTGATTTTGCAACAAGCCTTCAGCAGTAAATTGCACTAAAAGTACCAAGTACTTATATTGTTGCAACAAAAAGTCTCCGAACTATCCATTTACCGAGCCAGAATTATGATTTTATTTATACTTTCTTTAGAGAAGGATCTTAGCTTGCTTAAAAAAAATTGCAAAACTATCCTTTCTTTCGACGATTTTCAATAAATCTTCTGAGTGTTTTTAGTCTAGAAAAGCCTATACATCTAATTTAAAAATATAATTTGGTAAATAGATAGAACTGAATCTGGGCTGTGGAATGATAATAAAATTTGTGTCTTTCGTTGGTATATTAAAGCCCTAGGAGGGCAGAAAAACAGCATATTAAAGCTTTCACAGGGGACATAAACCTGAAATAAAATTCCTCCGTCTGTTCGTAGGAGGAAATGATATTTTGACAATCTTTTGGATATGTATCCTATAAAATCACTTCCTTTTTTAGGCAGAAAAATTTCCTTGGGAGACTTAAGGAGATTACGGTTTAAGAGATTACGATATCGGTTTTGCTTGACATGATTCCCATCTTTTGTTAGAACTTAGCATAGCATTGACGTAATTGTGGCTAAACAAAATTCATCTACTGCTTAAGGAGGTCTTTGCTCTCACTTAATGATAAGTAGCTATACAAGGGTAAATTGTTTGTCTAAAATTTTCCTTGCACAGTGAGAAACGAACCAGAACTGCATTTTTTACGAATAACATGAGTTAAATGAGACACTAAATATAATTAATTATTCACACTTCCTTGTCACTTACTTATTAAAATTAGACACAAAATATTGTCGAAAGACAATCCTTGTCGGTCGGTAACCGCGGGCTTACAAGACTCCAGTTTGTTCTGGTGCCTTGTGTTATACCCTGTCCGTGCCGGTTCAGGGAGCAAGCCTCGATGCTTGCTTGACTCCAAAAGCTTCTGTTCAAAGGCCATTGTAAGCTGGTGTTGCCTGGCATCAAGTCTTTAAGGTTATCATCGTAATTCGTGAATTCCGGACCTAATATCACACAGTTAGCTCGTTTCTGCACATTCTCAAGGTCATTTCTTTGCTCTTTACTTCGCCTTGAATGCCACACAGGACAAGCATACTCTAAAATACTCCAAATGTAGAGTTTACAAAAATTCAACAGTAAAAACGACTAAGGAAGGTATTTAGGAAGCCCAGCTTTATTATCCGTCTCAACGTAAGCCAGGCCAAGGATTAGGAGTGTAAACAGCATTTGGTTCGACATAATAACTTCTTTCTTACGTAAATATATCCAGGGTACAGCTGACAACTACCTTGAGTTTTACGAGCAACATTTCTTCTGCTTTGATAATAATTAATTGTGTTTGGTTTTGTTTGCCACTTGTCTGAGTAAGTCTGTTTTGTAAACTCAGTTTTTCCTTTAAGTGATTTCCCTTTAAATGTGTGATGTTTTTTAATGGTTGGAGGGTCCAACTCACCCGTTCTAAGAATTTTATTTTGCAGAAGAATGGAACACATGGATCACCTGGTGATTAACCTCTTATAAGTGCACACACAACAAACCTTTGGTTCCCACTGGTGCCATTTTTTTTTTTTTTTTTTTTTACGCAAAACGGCTCACGGTTAGTGGATGCGGGAAAATCGCAAAAATGTTCAGATAGAAACGGTGCACTACAGCCGTTGAAGCGCAAAGACATTATGATATATCTAAAAAGTATATGCATAGAAATAGGCTAAATACAATTCTAGAAGCTGTAAAGCTGTAAAACCCTCCAAAACGGATGAGGTCTATTGAATATTATGAAGCGATTCCAAATCCCCCTCTCTTGAGCTGAGGGATTTTTTTAGTGTCGTGAAACCCCCTTTAAAGTATCATTTGTTGCGTTCAGCAGAATGCTAAATGACAACTTTGACACATTGACAGAAATATTCTGAAAATATTTTGACAAAGAAATAAAGACAAAGGAATTTTTTTTGTTTTCTTTTCTTTCTTGTTTTCCAGAAAAAAAGGTTTTCTTTTTCTGATGAAGTAGAAAGTGACAAAGATAGAAAAGATTTTTTGACAAAGACACTGATATGTTTCAAATATATTCTAAAGGAAACACCTTAGGCAGTAGAAAATCAACTGTTTGGCGCTACCTCGTTTTGTCTTGCCAGCGCCATCTTTATTACTAGATGAATTCAAAATACAAGTTGATTCTTTTCACACTTGCATCCGGTATTGTCTTTCCCATGACACAATGCCTGAGTGGCAGAATCTTATTTTGATTCGTTTCTTTTAAATCTTTTCTCGTTGTCTCTGCCCTGCCCATTCAAGGATATCCTACTTCTTGTTTGCCATAGATTGGTCGGCAAAACGCAATTTTTGATCTGTAAAACGTGATCTAACCCTCGTAACATTTCTTTGGTTATAGCTGATACACAATGGTAAATACATGCTTTAATCATTATGAGAACACTGATTTTCAAACTATGTACCAGATTGTGCAGGCAGTTGAGCTAGGTTCAGAGAGGAGCCGGATTTGACGTCGCTTGGTTGGAAGTTTTTTTTCGTATGGGTTATACATTGCCCTAATTTTTCTCCTAGCAACATTTTTGTTGAAATTAAGATCCTTGTTAATTTTTCGGTATAATTTACTGCACAGTATTCTTTTTATATATAAGGTAAGTTTCTTTTTATATATAAGGTAAGTGCCTGCTACCAGCGGCATGCTGTTTACTGCATGGTTATGGTTTACTATTTACGGGTACTATTCCACTGGTTCCATCTTGATAGTGTTATTGTTAGAGGTAGTTACAGCTAAAAATAAATGACAACGAACGGTAACATACTGTTTGATAACAATAGATAGATAGATAGATAGTTTATTTTAGCCCACCAATAAAACAAAAACATGGCGGAGTAAGGGAAAAACAAAAGAAAAAAAAAACATTACTTCAAAAATAAACGATTAAATTATATACACTATATACATTCACAGCTCGTACATGACGTGCAACGGAAGGAAATCGTAAAGGTGCTCCAGTGCACCTTTTCTAGCATTGGTTTCCTGCGTTACCACAACTTCACGAGGCTCTGGAATAAGATACTTGTCCAAGATAAATTTATTTCTCTCGAACAGCGGTACTCGTAACAGAAATTTTAAATATTTGCAGAACGCAGATCTAGCCTTTAGTCACTCTGTTTCCGTAAACCATTCCCATACAGGGGACAGGTAAAGAAAATGTGGGAGTGCCACCGCTCTATATAGCCTCGCCAGAATTTCCCGATTGTATGAATACTTCAGGGGAGCCAGTTTAGCCTAGCTAATTCGTAGGTTTGACATAAGGGTGTCAAGGCAAAGAATTCTAGTTGGTTTCTTATCTCGACCGTACAAAAGACCTAAGTATTTAAGCGACAAAGACGGTGCAATAGTAGCGCTGTCTGCTGAAACAGTTGGTTCTGGTCCATCCCGTTTCGTTGAGTTGAAAACCCAGAAATTCAGTTTTCTTACCATTAACTTGCAGACCAATAGCTCTATAGCCAGATACAAGCTTATCTAAATTATCTAAATACTCTTAAAAAGTCAATTTCTGAAATGTTCAGTCCCAAGGAACTCACAAGGGTGAAGTCCTTATGACTTCAAACTTGGATTGTGGTCTTTGCACTTATTGAATTTTAGTTTGACTTTTCTTTTGGAAAACAAAGGAATTTTACTCTTGTTCGCTCATATTAATCGGAATTCGTACAGAGACATCGCTTGGCCAATTTGGATGGAGAAAATGTACTTTCTTCTGTCAGGGTTCTGCTCAAGTAACTCTTTTGTGATAATTATTTTTATCAAATCCGTGTCTATTCCACTCCAGACACTGCTTATGTCTTATGGTGGGGCAGTGGGTTTGACCTTAGCTTGGTAATACGGAACCCAGAGATCGAACTTTGCTGTAGCTAAACACTGCAGGGCTAGCGCCGGGACCTTAGTAGTCAAGAAGCGTCGTTGGTCCGATTAATTTATTCACTGCTGATAGCAAGAATCAATAGGCTGCAAGAAAATATTTTGGGTGGCTTCCTGTGCTACTTACTTGTACTTGAATCAGGACACAAGCTTTGTAGCTCTCCCAGACACTAGGATGGAGCAGACGATTGCATTCAATTTGGTGCGGTCACAGGGGCAGTGATTTCAAGCCAGGAAGGGTTCCATTGGTGGCCGTGTCATCTGAATCCACCAATGGAGTAGAGGTTGAATTTGATGGTGTTTATGCAGGATTTTGACTAGCCTCCGCGCCTTTTTTCGAGCTTGTGAGTGGTTTCAATGAAGCGCCCTACAAACAAAGGACTAAGTCCTTTTGTACTAAGTGTTGTACTGATTCAGCACTTTCATTTTCAGCGATTCTTGCAAGTTTCAATCTTTCTATTTTTTGTTTTGTATTTTTTGTCTATTTTATAGTCCTGTCAAAAAGTCTAAACACATTTGGTTTTTTCTATTATTCCACATTAATTGAATCTTTTAGATTGAGATACAAAATCGCAAAAACGAGCCTCTACCTGAAGGCTGGGCGATTGACAAAAGCGGAAAAGTTACTACAGACGGCAGAGTTGCTATGCAGGAAGGTTGCTTGCTTCCATTGGGAGGTACTGAGATCAACTCAGGATACAAAGGATATGGCCTAGCTTTTATGGTGGAACTTTTCTGTGGAATATTATCAGGTAAATCTCACGATCAAATTGTTATAGTGATAAATAAAATAATCAATTATTTCGTCCTATATGATGAAAGTACGAATTCGGGTAGAGTTCCAAAAGTAATGGGTGTGTTTGACATTATGCTAGTTCTAAGTAAAAGCGAAAATACTGTTTGGAAAGTTTTCTCGGGAATAATTTTCTTGTTTTTGGATTTCAGTGAGAAAAATCTTTTAAAATTTGTCTATATAATAGTTTAATTTCTGTCCAGGCGTATCCAGGAATTTGTTCGGGGGGGGGGGGTTCATGTTTTTTACGTTTGAAAAAACATGAAAATTTATTTATATGCATTTTTGGTACGTTTTAACGAGCCGAACAATTTGTCTTTTTTGAAGGGGGGGGGGGTTCTAGCCAGACAAACCCTGTACTCCCCCCCAAGGCCTTGATCTCTGTAATATCTTTGGAAACAATCTAGTGGCGGTATTCAACGGATACCTGAATCCATCCCACCAAGCGAAGATTTCTCAATTTACAGTTAGTATGTTCCACTAAGATTATGACGAATTTTATGCGTAGTTTTGGTAAGTCTGCAGGTTTTTTTGTCCCGGCTGGCTGATTGAGCTGAATATTTTATGGATATTTTTCGGAGAGGGGGCAAAGGAACATTAGATTTTATAGGTGCAAAAAGGGTGAGGGATTAGGGGTGCAAAAACCATTCCCTGTGAGGCAAAGGAAAAACAAAAGACTATAAACTACAAAAGGTCAAAGGCTTTGACCTTTTGTAGTTTATAGTCTATTGTTTTTTCAATCTAAAAAAAATTGGCAGTTTTAGATATTTACATGTTTTGTTTCTTTGTTTTTGCCTTTTCGTGTGACAAACTTTGCTGTTAGTTATAATATCCTAGAAATAGCTGAATAATTTTGTTTTGTGTATTAAAGTGTTAATGGGTAGCGATAAGCTAGCAAATTTAAGGGGTGGGGTTGAAAATGACAGCAATTCCATCTAGTGTTTTCCAATTGTACTGTAGAGCAATTCTACTGCTTTCCGAGCTTTTGTCCCTTGAAGTTTCTTCATCGGCCTACGTGATCAGCGGTCTGTAGTTCTTTAAAGGCAAAAGATAAAATTAGAAACTTATTTTTCCAATGTGGGGATTGCGAAGTAGAGTGATGATTTCTCTAAAATTGTTGTTGATCGCCAAGTGAGGTTTGAGTGTAAGTGAGGTTTGAGTGTTGATCGCCAAGTGAGGTTTGAGTGTAAGTGAGGTTTGAGTGTTGATCGCCAAGTGAGGTTTGAGTGTAAGTGAGGTTTGATTGTTGATCGCCAAGTAAGATTTGAGTGTAAGTTTGAGTGTAAGTGAGGTTTGAGTGTTGATCGCCAAGTGAGTTCGTGTAAAGCTGACCGACATCTAGCTTTGTGGGGGTTCAACTGTGTCGGGTTCGGTTTTTTTAGAGGGGAATTGTATAGGATTGAGCTGTGTGGGGTTAATCTGTATGGGCTTGACTTGTGTGGGAACCTGATTAAACATTTTGCTTAAAATTCTCAGGACTTACTTATTGTTTTTAATTAATTATATTATTTGTAATTTATTACGCTAAATAGATTTATTTCTCCCTTTTCTGTTATTGAAAGCTATGTCTCAAGGTTTTATCCAATAGAGTGAAAAATTTAATTTTCAGGGTCTGATTATGGCCCTAAGATCCGTCGTTGGTTGGAGGCTGACAGACCGGCGAATCTCGGTCAATGTTTTATCGCTGTTGACCCTAATTGTTTTGCTCCAGGATTCAATGACAGATTACAGGATCTGGTGGATTTCTGTCGGAATATGGAACCAGTAGGGTTTTATTAAGTTTTTTTTATTGAGTAGTAATTTTCCTGTTTTGAATTTTTTACTTTAATTAATTCTTTTTTGTGCATGAATCGTTTATCTAATTAAGGTTCTTGTTTTCTACAGTTTTGAGGAAATATACCAACTGCTCTTTCCCTTAAAAGAAAAACTTCAAGAGTGTTTTCGAAAGGTGTGGGTGGTGGAGTTCATTTTAACAAGCTGTTCTTCGTTTTGAACAGTTACTTTGATGATTGGAAGCTTATCGTAAAGAGTGAACTGTTAAAAAGTTGACGTCTGGTGGGAATCCACTTGCCACCAAAGTCTAATATCTGTTTCTTTTAACATTTAGTTCATTGTTCATAATAATTTCTGCTAGTATTATTTTTTTTTTTTTTTGCTTACCTCAAAACATAACTTCGCTCTTTACTTTTGTTAAAAAGGACTTTTTTATTTATTAAGTTAACAAGAAAAGGCCGGCAGTTTTTTTCAATTTGAAATTGATTCCAAGTAAAACGTAATGGGAGACAGCATAAGACAGAACTTGGAGCCGAAATTTGGACTTTCTCCCACGAAGCTAATATTGGCAAATTTTCTGTGTTAGCATTGCTTTCACTTTGTCTGTACCAGATCTCCGTTTGGTCTGTGGTCTGTTTAAAAATTAACTAAAAAAACTTTTCCACAAAATAAGTTTTTAAAAAAAAGTAAAGAACTCCATTAAGCAAATTTGCCCTGGGGGCTCTGGGGGGTTTGTCATCCTTAAATAGATAATTTCCAGAACGTTCAACTACGTTGAACAAAATGGCTATCTCTAAACTGTGATTGAATGTGTTCGGGGAAATGGTGGGCATGAGAGGGGGGTTAATTACTCTCCACTCACTCCCGACTATTAAAAAGGGCAATTTCAATTTCCAATCAAATAAGCCCCATTTTGAAATTTCTACAACAACTTTCTATATAAACCTGATATGCCCCCAGGGCATAACTTATATCCCTAGCACTGAAGGGGTTATCATCCTAAAAGCTCTAATTTCCAGAACTTTCGACTACGTTGAACAAAATGGATATCTCTAAACTGTGATTGAATGTGTTCGGGGAAATGGTGGGCTTGAGAGGTGGGTTAATTACTCTCCACTCACTTCCGACTATTAAAAGGGGCAATTTCAATTTCCAATCAAATGAGCCCTTTTTGAAATTTCTACAACAACTTTCTATATAAACCTGATATGCCCCCAGGGCATAACTTATATCCCTAGCACTGAAGGGGTTATCATCCTAAAACATCTAATTTCCAGAACTTTCGACTACGTTGAACAAAATGGATATCTCAAAAGTTGCCCTCAAACCACTTTCGACTATTAAAAAGGGCACTAGACCTTTGAATTTCCAATCGAATGAGCCCTTTTTTCAGTTTCTACGACAAAGATTTCAATAAAAACTTATATGCTCCCAGGGCATAACTTATAACCCTTGTCCTGAAGACTATGGGGGGAGTGTCCTGCTCAATGGTATAATTTCCTGAAGTTTAAACTGCGTGGAACAAACTAGCTATCTCTAAAATTATAACTGGATGATTTTGGGGACATGGTGGGCTTGGAAGTGGTGATATTTGTCCTCCAATCATTTTTGACATTCAAAAAAGGCACTAGTCATTTCAATTTCTAATTGAATGAGCCCTGTTTGAAGTTCCTGCGCCAAAGCTTTCTACAGAAACCATATATTCCCCCAGGGCATAACTTACAACCCTTGCCCTGAGGGCTGTTAGGGGGTTGTCATCCACAAAGACCTATTTACCGAAATTAAAACTACGCTGAACAAAATGGATATCTCAAAAGTTTGATTGGATGTGTTTGGGGAGAAGATGGGCGTGAGAGGGGGGGGGTAGTTTCCCTCCAATCACTTTCGACTATTAAAAAGGGCACTAGCCCTTTCAATTTCCAATCGAATGAGCCTTTTTTGAAGTTTCTACGACAACGCTTTCTATAAAAACCTTTTATGTCCCCATGGCATAACTTACAACCCTTGCCCTGAAGGCTGTGGGGGAGTGTCCTCCTTAAAAACTTAATTTCTATCTAGAAATCAACTACGCTGAATAAAATGGCTATCTCAAAATTTTGATTGGACGTGTTTCGGAAAATGGTGGGCCTGGAAGGGGCGTTAGTTGCCTTACAATCACTTTTGACTATTAAATAGGGCACAAGCCACTCCAATTTCCAATTGAATGATTCCTTTACGAAGTTTCTACGACAACTTCTTCGATACGAAGTGCCCTGCTCTAGAGGAAAAAAAATAATAAACGATACATTGTGCCAACATCGTTCTTATATGCCCTCAGGGAATAACTTAAAACCCTTGCCCCGAGGGTTGTGGGGGAGTGTCCTCCTCAAAAACATATTTTCTATCTGGAAATCAACAACACTAAACAAAATGGTTGTCTAAAAATTTTGATTGGATGTGTTTGGGGGAATGATGGGCATGGGGGGGGGCTAGTTGGCCTCCAATCACTTTCGACTATTAAAAAGAGCACTAGCCCTTTGAATTTCCTATCGAATGAGCCTTTTTTGAAGATTCTACGACAACGCTTTCTATAAAAACCTTATACGTCCCCATGGCATAACTTACAACCCTTGCCCTGACGGCTGTGGGGGAGTGTCGTCCTTAAAAACTTAATTTCTATCTAGAAATCAACTACGCTGAATAAAATGGCTATCTCAAAATTTTGATTGGACGTATTTCGGAAAATGGTGGGCCTGGAAGGGGCGTTAGTTGCCTTACAATCACTTTTGACTATTAAATAGGGCACAAGCCACTCCAATTTCCAATTGAATGATTCCTTTACGAAGTTTCTACGACAATTTCGTCAATACGAAGTGTCCTGCTTAAAGGAAAAAAATAATAAATGATGCATTTTGCCAACATCGTTCTTATATGCCCTCAGGGAATAAATTAAAACCCTTGCCCCGAGGGTTGTGGGGGAGTGTCCTCCTCAAAAACATGTTTTCTATGTGGAAATCAACTACGCTAAACAAAATGGTTGTCTAAAAATTTTGATTGGATGTGTTTGGGGGAATGATGGGTATGGGGGGGGGGCTAGTTGGCCTCCAATCACTTTCGACTATTAAAAAGAGCACTAGCCCTTTGAATTTCCAATCGAATGAGCCTTTTTTGAAGTTTGTACGACAAAGCTTTATATAAAAACCTTATAAGTCCTCAGGGCATAAATTACAACGCTTGCCCTTAGGGCTGTGGGGGGACTTTCCTCCTCAAAAGCATAAGTTCTATCTGGAAATCAACTACACTGAACAAAATGGCTATCTCAAAATTTTAATTGGATATGTTTCGGGAAATGGAGAGCGTGGAAGGGGTGTTGATTGGATGTGTTTGGGGGAAATCTTGATTGGATGTGTTTGGGGGAATGATGGGCGTGGGGGGGGGGGGGGCAAGGGGCCCTCCAATCACTTTCGACTATTAAAAAGGGCACTAGCTACTGCGGTTTTGAATCGAATGAGCCCTTCTCGAATTTTTTAGGAAAACTTCTTCGATACGAAGTGCCCTGCTTCAAAGGAAAAAAATAATAAATGATACATTGTGCCAACATCGTTCTTATATGCCCTCAGGGCATAAATTAAAACCCTTGCCTTGAGGGTTGTGGGGGAGTATCCCCCTCAAAAGCATATTTTCTATCTGGGAATCAACTACGCTGAACAAAATGGCTATCTCAACATTTAGAGTGGATGTGTTTTGGGGAGTGATGGGCGTGGGGGGGGGGCTAGTTGCCCTCCAATCACTTTCGACTATTAAAAAGGGCACTAGCCACTCTAATTTCCAATCGAATGAGCCCTTTTCGAAGTTTCTACGACAACTCCTTAGATACGAAGTGCCCGAGTATGGAGGGAAAAAAATGCATTGTGACCACATCGTTCTTTACTTAGGCAGCGCGATTACACCCGACCAGAGAACACCTGACTTTTTTTTTCCGGTGGTCCACAATTCGACATTTTCCGACTCCAACCGAAAAACCTGAGAATATTGGGTTGCGTAGGGATCTTTTCTTTTCACGGGACAAGCTTTTACACTTGTCTGTCTTGGCTCCTCCTCCCTCAATGGTAACATACGTATCTTTACTATTCCAAAAAAAAAAAAATATTTTCACAACTTATTCACAATCACTTTTATTCTTTTTCATCTCATATATTTTAAAAATTCATCTAAAATCCTTGTTTTTGTCAAATACAGAACAAACTCGTCAATTTTTTTTTACTGCACTTTTTTAACGACCCTGAACGCACTTGTCTGCCGTCGTCTTATATTTTACAGTTATGAGTAGTTTTAAGAGGGAAGCATCGACCTCTAAATCATGGGAAACATGTCTCTTTTCATGCTAGACTTGACCTGCATAAATGAGGTAAGGGTCACATATTTGAGCGAGCTCCTATGATCTGTTTTATCGTCTTTCAAGGTTGAAAAGTCCCCACGATGGTTGAAAATGGTAAGGTCAGAAGTTACTGGACAATGCCGACTATGTTAGGGAACCTCCAAGTACCCATTGGTGCTTTTGTAGAAGCCACGTCACGCAAAAAATCATAGACATCGTTTACATTTGGAAGAACAAAAAGCAATAAACTTCGCCATTCTTACACTATCTTTCTTCATCCCATGACGGTTCACTATGTCTCTGTAGAATCTTTTGCAGAAAACCAATTGCACCTATGTCCAAAGCTTTCGTAGGTTCAAGGATTTTGCACAACTTAAAGAGTTCGTCCTCAAACGAGAATCGCTGCTTGATTTGCTTCAGCGCCTCCACATATAACTTACGAGCACATTCATGGATGACTTTCACTTCATGTTCATCGGCTTTTGTACTCGGATTCGACTGCAAAGGTTTGAAGAGACTCGTGAGCTGCCATCTTCAAGTACACATCTTCAGCTGGAAAATATTCACTAGCTCTGTAAGGGTTGAGATTCAAAGGCGAAGTTGATCTAAAGTAGCTAGTCTTTATGAAATTCATGGTCAGTTTTCAAGAAGTATATCCACTTCTAATTTTATATTATGGGACAAAGGTTTTCCACTTTGGAAAATAAGATCAAAGTCTGTAAACAGCTTCAGAACATAGAGCTGAAATTCAAGCTGAATCCGAAGCAATGGATTCTTTAGGGCTTGCGATGCCTTGTCATTTGTGTGAGGGGGATCCTTTGCTGCTACTCCTTGAAAGTACCTACTAAGTGCATACCAATTATTAAATAGTCGGTCAACGTACATCCGAAGAGGCAGCCAGCGTGTCTGACCTGGGGCAAACACATTCAGGACTCGGGTGTCCGTAAGCTTCTTATGCAGTTTGAACTCAGAGCGTCTGAGTTCTACTAAAAAACACTTGTGACTAAACACAGTTTGTGACTAAAAAAAACACTTTGATAGTCAGTAAAGTCCCCTAAATTTAGTTCCCCTAACTGAGTTCAGTATAACCAGTGCCTGTGTTTTTAAATTATTACAAAAGATTGTTGTTGGAATGAAATAGTAAATCTTACAATTTAGTGGGCCCAGATCCAAATTACTTACTTCTTTTTGGTGGACTATTTCTTCAGATTTTTTACATTTTGAACCTGTGAGTAGCCATAGTAGTCTAGCTCTCCTGTGCTTTGTTGGCAACAGAAAGCCAAGTTATTTGATTTCCTTTTCTAATCTTATTCGGCAAAAAGTCTCACCTTAACTTTCCTTAGACTAGGTCCCAAATTAGTACCAGCAGCAAAACACACATATGCAAATTTTCAAAAGTTTCAGTTTTCTTAAACTAGAGCTAGTTTTTTTATCACTAAGAGTTTTTTTTTTATAAAGTTGGTTTGAAAATCCTTCTCCAGTAAAAAAAAGCGTATCTAGAACAATTAAAAATCGGACAAATGTCTGTTTTTTGGAAATCTAATAAAATTCCGAAGTCTGACACGATTATTCTTTTTCTGACAAATGGGCCATAAACCCGACATAGTGGAAGCACAGCCCCTTAGAGCTCTCTTCTCGATAGACTCAATCCAACTGCCTTAAATGCTCTAGTTCTCAATAATCAATTTGAATTAGACTTTTATTTCTGCAAATTACTTTTATCTTTCGGGTATGCCTTACTTGTATGCCTTTTACTTTTAACATTGAGCTTTTGTTTAATATAGATACAGTGGCGGATCTAGGTTGATTGCCCCCCCCCCTTCCTAGCTTGGGTTCGGTTGCTTTTGTGCTATTCTCGCTTGTATTAGGTTGGACGAGGAGGGTTCGTAGCTCTTTTGGCCTCGGGTGACTTAGAGCTGCTGTGAGTTGTTTCTAGTTGTAGAAATAGTTATCAAATTATGTAGAATAAAGAAAAAATGATCAAGATTACTCGTTCCCCTCCCATATGCAAGTGTGATTGCTTTGTTACATGAGTGTCGGTGGATATTAAGCTAATTCAGCCTTGAATTAGCTTAATAATTAAATATAACCTTAGCTAAAAAATAAACCTAAGCTAATTATAATTAAATTAATTAGCTTAATAATCAAATATTAAAGAAAATTAAATATAACCGATTTGCAAACTTTTTCAAACCGTAGTCTGATGTTTAGATTGCTATCAGTTACGATTTATCGATTATTATGATTAATATACTTATTGCTGAGGGCTCATAAGCCAAATCTGTTTTGTAATTTGGCAACTTTTCAAAATAGTCGTGATCAATCCTTGTTACTAACATTAAAAATGTAATAAAACATTACGAGTTTAAGGCTGTGGTAGTATTATAGTATTATAAGTTATGTCATTATCAAATCGTTTGTTTATATCTGCTATCATTACTGATATCATCTATCATCTACCATTTTGTATTGTGAATATTTTTTTTAGTGGTTGATAAGCCACATTGGTTAGCAATTTTTTAACTGTCATGCACAAAATCAAAGATTCCAAAAGTATCGATTCGGATATCATGCAGAAACCCAAATTAATTTTCAGGTTTATTGTGGGTTTAACTACGATTTTTCGTTAACGATAGCGTGTAGCTTGGTAGTTTCATTTCATCTTGGTAGATAATATATAATATTACGCCAGAAAATACTTGAGCTAGAACTATTGAAGTAGTTTCTCAAGACAATTAGAATTTTTTTATATTTTCCAAAATGTCTTATATAATTTTTCACAAACATAGAACTAGTTGGAATTTGAAGGTTTTTATATCAAAATTCTGTTCACTTATCTTTAAGACCAGCCAGAAACCTTCCTTTTGCAAATAACTGTTTGTTATTAACATATTATTATCCTATTTTACAATGGTATTATATCGATTGATTTGTTATGTACAGTTCACTCAGGAGCTCTTTCCCAAGCCTTCTGAGCTGTATAATTCCTGCAGAGGGAATTCATTGTATTATGTGGTATAGCTTTTTCTTGCACAGTTTGCATGCATCGCCTCCTTTGTTTCTAACTGTTTTTTCCACCCGTACTAGCAAGCCACCAAAAAAGTGAAAAATTAAAAACGCGTTCTGAAAGAAAAAAAATGCCTAATGAAAAAATATATCTGTTTGTTTTCATTCTCATGAAAATACATTCTAAGGCCACATTGGCTATACATGACGTAAGATAAAGCAAAAAAAAAAAAAGAATAATAAGATTTGCTCTGTTTGAGTTTACTTCGAAAGGTTAGTTTTTCTTCTTTTTTTGAGCACTGAAGATGGCTTAGCGGAGGTTTTTGTTGAAATATCTGCTTAATTCCGCTTCTTTTTGTTCCACTGGCTGACATTTCCCTCATTTTTCTCGGCTGCATTTGCCTGTCGAGAAAAATCAGCATAGTGAGCCAGTCAGCATAATTCAGCAGTGTAAATCCTGCAGAAGTAGCATATATCATCTATTCGCTGTGAAAAATGCTTGGCCTTTTGCATTTTATTATGAAGCGGTTCATTCATTTTAATCCTTATCTGTGCATAGGACATAGGATATAGTAGTGAAAATATCGCCCAAAATTCAAAAAAAAAATTACCACAGGAAAATATAATTCTTGTTTAAAGGGAGTAAGTTGAATAGTTTTGCAGTCGAAAATATCCTAAGACATAATCTGTACTTACAGGCACGAGTAGATGAAAATAAATATACACTTTCCGTCTGATGACTCATAATCTATAAATTATCTATTATTAATTAATTAAAATTAGCGATCTATATTTCTAGTGTTTTTTTTCTTAATGGCGTGATTTTAATCATGGAAATATCTATTTCGTCCTCCTCCCCTTTGTTCAAGTTCCTTTTTTTCTTGTGTTTGCTCTATTTGGTAAGTGGATGACTGAACTTAAAATATAAATAAATTGATTTTCAATTTCTTTAGACTGAATCTTCGAAGCCAGTTTTGGTGGCTGGTGACCCCGAGAAAATGCATATGGATAAAGTGAATAGAGAAGGAGGAATTACTTATCTTCGAAATCAAATAGATGCATCGGTAATAGAGTTTTTTGCTTAATGACTAATTTAGAAAATGAGAGAAGGCTTTTAGCATTAAATTTATTAAATTACAATATATATATATATATATATATATATATATATATATATATATATATATATATATATATATATATATATATATATATATATATATATATATATATATATATATATATATATATATATATATATATATATATATATATATATATATATATATATATATATATATATATATATATATATATATATATATATATATATCTATATCTATATCTATCTATCTATATATCTATATATATATATATATATATATATATATATATATATATATATATATATATATATATATATATATCTATATATATATATATATATATATATATATATATATATATATATATATATATATATATATATATCTACATCTATCTACACACATATATATATATATATATATATATATATATATATATATATATATATATATATATATATATATATATATATATATATATATATATATATATATATATATATATATATATATATATATATATATATATATATATATATATATATATATATATATATATATATATATATATATATATATATATATATATATATATATATATATATATATATATATATATATATATATATATATATATATTTATATATTTATATATTTATATATTTATATATATATATATATATATATATATATATATATATATATATATATATATATATATATATATATATATATATATATATATATATATATATATATATATATATATATATATATATATATATATATATATATATATATATATATATATATATATATTATATATATATATATATATATATATATATTTATATATATATATGTGAAAATATTCCGAAACGAAAAACCAAGAAGTCCTCTTTTCGTATTTCTGGTATAGCAAGAAAAAAAGAAATGATGTCGTCATTTCAAAAAAAAAGATGTCGTTATTTCAAAAGAAATGACGACACTCAGGACGCAGGAAAATTAAACATCGAAAAATTAAAATGTGTAGGGTAGATTGTTATCACTTCACGCACATTTTCCTATGTTCTTATTAAGTTGGTTTGGTTTCTAAAGGCATACTTCATCGTCAAAAGAGCCATGTAAAAAGGTATAATTAATGCAATTTTTTTAAAACAGCATTTGATTTTTATTTGAATATAAATTTTTCTATGTATTTCACTGTTCTAAGCATAGATTGAGGATCTGAAAAGTAGAAACTGATATAATAACGTAGCGCTGTCTATTTAGTATTTTGTAATATTTCTATTTCTAGTAGTTTATAATATTTCTATTTCTAATAATTTCTAATGTTTCTAATTTCTTAAATATTATTTAAAAATAATGTTTTTAATTTTCCAATAATTTCTACTGTATCGAATAAATAAACGTTTAAATGGGGATAAGTCGTTTTTTTTTTTAAATTCTACTGCTTAGTAAAAGATCTGAATTTGCTTAACGAATCTCAAAATGCTCCTAAATTTGCAATTTTTTTTCCAATTTTTTCAACATATTTGTAATCTAAAACATTACAAATAGTATTTCCAAAAAGGTATTCAGCAGATGGAAGAAGTTGTATCTCACCTGAAATAAAACTAAAATGATCGACATTTATTTATTATTATAATTAATTGAATTGTATACTTAATTAAAATGCAATTAAAATTTTAATTTTACTCTTGAATGTTAAAACCATAAAGTACCAGAAATAACGTCCCAAAAATTTGCACCGGAACCAGGCACCTTAAACAGGCTTAACAGAGTTTTTGTCCGGTCTTTTTGTTTATTGAATCATAAAACAGGATATGTCATAAGATGCTTTGTCAACTATAACCATTATTGTTAGTATCCACCTCCTCAATAAGAAAATAAACCAAATATAATAACAAATATAAATATAAAACAGGTCTAAAATGTATATCCAAAAAGATTCAAATAAAAGTAAAAAAAAAATGCCCAAAATATATAACACAACAATGCAAAATGTGAAGCAATAATGTATATATTTATATATAATGGACAGTGTCCAAAATGTGTAAAGATTATCCCTCATTTCCATAAAATTAATCATGTGCATGAGAATGCGGGGATTGTTTGAGGGGATTGGGTCCTTTACATCCCTCTAGATGCCCTTATTTGTGTGAATAGCCTATTTTACGTTATAATTTTGCTGTATAGACCTACACAGACACGTTAAACAGCGGATCTATTGGGAAGGGGTAGAGGCTCTAGTCTTAGATATGACGCCTTGGTTTCGGCTGGGGTCAGATAAGGACTTCTTGTAGGGCAGTCTCAGTTGGTTTAATTTTGCGACAAAATTTTAATAATACTAAAATTATTGTTTGCAAAATAGTTGCATATAATACCAAACTTATTTTCAAAACTTCATTCGTTGTGAAACTTCTATTGCCATCGTGATGTGAAATTCACTATTTTACTGAAACAGAACCTGTAAAATAATTGAAATAAATAGTGATGGCTTTCAAAACGTTTTGTTCTAAGATTTATCTTAACAATATACTGAATTTTTGAAAACAATTGATATGTATTTACTCAATTGAGTATATCTATATTGAGTTGCTAAACTTGACAAGAACTAGAAGGGGTTCTTTTCTGGAATTGGAATGGTAATTTTCTCTCTTTCTCTCTTGCTAAGAAAGTACCTTTTTTATCTTCTTTAGGCTGCTTTGGCCGAGAAGCTTAGCGTGGATGCAATGAAGTCTGTTATACGAAGTTAATGACGGCGAAAACTCAGAAATTGTTTTCAAGTTTTAATAATTTTTTTAGCTGTTTTCATCCGTTGACTAGTTGTGATCATGGGCATCTACTGTTGTGTTTTTTTTATAGAACTGGTTTTAATAGATTGGATTTTAGGTATAATATAATATTTTCATACTTTAGGTAAATGGACTTGTGTCCAGTTACGGTCGAACTTCTGCTAACATGCTAAACTCGAAGAAACATTTATAAACCTATTCAAAATCGTGAAGGGGACTGGGTGCAATTTTTTTTTCTTTTTTTTTCGTATGAAAAAAATTGGAGTTCCTGTTTTTAAATGACAAATTTAAATTCTAAAGAGTTTGAAAGGCTTCCAAATACGGAAACATAACTCAATTACTCTATTTTCAAAATGAAATAAGTAAAACTGAGCAAAAGTTTCAAGTAGCGCCATTGAAAAAAGGAAGTAAAATATTTTGCTTAGCTCACGAAGTCCTAAGAAAAGATTTGTTCGTAAACACATGTCGCCAGATCTCCATAAGTAGTATGAATTGTCCCTTTGTTCTCTCTTCTTTTTTTTCTCATTCGTCACCATAGTGGGACACGACATCTGCTCATTTCCAGAAACGCCTAAATATGTCAAAATATACAATGACATTTCTCACATACTAAATTTGAAATTTGATAATTCTCATCAATTTGCTTGTATCACCTCAACAATATATTTTACCTCGTTTTCCTCCACTTACCGTCTTGTTTGTTTCTGTGTTTGTAACATAAATTTGTGGAATTTGTGTGCGATTCTTGACCACTTCTGAATCATTCAAATTTCACCGTATTTATTTTACTCGTATGCACTTCCAATGGCATTGCAATACTCAGCAAATCATGGTGTATTTTTTTCGTATGAAAACACCAAAAAGGCTATTTTTTCAATCAAAATATCGAAACGAGATATTTTTGTAATCTAAAGAGGGGGGGGGGGTAGCCTCCTTTTGTCAGTTTTCTGGATTCTTGGTCCACTATTAAGCATTTGAAGAACGGGCCGAGTATTTTTGTAGGTTACATTGCAATCTCTGCACAAGGGAGAATAGTGGATGTAGCATTTGAAAAGATATGCATTAAGTATAGTAGCTCCAGCTAAAGATTTGTTTGGGGGAGGGATGTAATAGTCCTCTATGAATTATCCAACCAAACTTCTGAAAAGTGTAGGTCTTAAAAATCCCCTTTGAAACGGTTTCAGAATCCTCTATTTCTACCTCTTACCTATTATTCTGGTTGAGTGAAGAAGCTATCCTATCAGTATTTTTCCGTTTCTAACTCTGTATTCTAGTATTGTATGCTGCATCCATCATTTTTCCTTTCTTTTTCATTCTGTTTCAAAGTTCTTTAAGTTAATTCTGACATTTATTTCCAATTTGTTTTTAGCTATATTTCGGCTATATATCCTTGTCTGTCAAACATCTAGGGCCAAAGGAAAAGCAAGTTGTCTCTGAGTGGGGTGAGAGGGTGTCACAAGCATAGATTAAAGGGAAACAGGAACTTATTGGGAGGGGTAGAGTGCGAAGCTTTAAATAGACTGAGGTGGAGGAGGAGCGTGCGTAAGTGTGTGGGCCTCAGAGGGCTTGGTGCTACAGTGAGTTGTTAGGAGCGTTAGTATATCCTATATTTGTGGTGTGCATTAGTCAAGGAAATAGCACTTTTCTAAAGTGATGCGTCAAATTGTCAAAGACAATACGTCTCAGTATTAAAAGCAGCCGTGTTTGATAGTAGAATTTGAGTATCTGTCGACTTCTGAATTACTCAAAATGTGCGAATAAGATCAATTTGGTATTATTAGAGAGGTTTTACTGCCAAAATAGAGTAAGCTCTGTAAGCTCTGAATTTTGTGTTGTTTTTGTAGAAGAGTTTGGAAATCCAACGTGAAAGAAACTATTCTAAGACCAGACTTATTCAGTGGCATAATAGAAAATCGCACTAAGCTCCTGATCCTAATAAACGTCACGAAAAAACTATATTCACGCATTTTACTGGTTTAACACATTTTACTGGTTTGAACATAAGCTGCAGATTATAGCTCTATCCATGAAAAGATCTTTAATAGCATATTGTACCAATTTGAAACTTTTTGCCGATTTTAAGTTTAGAACCGCTGAGTGTTTCTGAAAATTGCTGCTGCTCTTACTTCCCATCAGCTTACTGCTAACGCTACGTAAAAAAGTCCAGGAACCTTTATTTTGATTACACTTCGAAATCTATTAAGAGCAGTAAAAATTCCATGTTATTTCTTTTAGAGAAATATGAACAAAATAAGTGCATTATAGCATAAAAGAAAATAGATCTGAACTATGTCCAGCAACAGCAGTCCTACAACTACTTCTGGTCAGCTCATGACCAAGACAAAGATTTGCATCAGGAGTGACCAATCCAATTCATAGCTTTGCTTCGTGTATTTCAGTTATCGTCGGCCAAATTCAGGGGGCCTAAGCCTCAAAGGGGCCAGAAGAGGTATTTGTTAATTGCAGTAATCGAATTATATGTGTTTTTTTATTCATAGTTGAAACACTTCGTTTCACAATGTTTATTACATCATTTTCCCATTCAAACTAAAAGGATTTGCAGTCTAAATGGTTGGGAAGATTAAAAAATTTCTTCAAAACCCAAAAATATAATTGCAAGAGAGCCAGGTGAAAGTGCGGGCAGTTCATTGTTTCCAATATCCAGAACCTCTTTTATGACCTGTCACATTGATTCTCATTAGCACCAAATTCCTAAAAGAAATCAGTGGGAAGATTTATCCCGGGGATAAGTCTTGGCTCTTAGTGGCCCTGAATCTATATTTTCGCTTTTTGTGGCTCATTCTTTAGCCCAATATTTTTAGCTTAAGCCTAATTTATGTTGGATGTTTTCTGTGGAAATAAAAAAAATAAATATAAAATTAGCAGAAGAAAACTGCTAGGAAATTGTCGTCGGCGTGGAAGTTGAAACCAATAGCCGAAGCCTTTACACGCGAACCTAGCCAGCATACAAAGAATTGTTTTCAATAGTGTCAAACACCATGAGACTACTTCTGCGATTACTTTTTGACTACTACGATACTATTCTGTGAGACTACATCTCACAAAGACTACTCTATAAGACTACTTTTGCGATGATCAGAATAGACTAGAGGTTCTTCTTAAAACACAAGTATGTGGCTTGATGCGTGCTTATCGCAGAAGGTTGTGCAGTCTTTAGTGTTTTACAGCTACTATGAAGTCATTTCAGATTTCAGCGATGTCAACAATTTGTGCTAACCTAATCCCTTGTTTTTTCACCATTATATTTATAAAACTTATAACCATTCAAAAAGAAATTAACAATTTAAATATAAATAAAATACTGTGTTTCACCAGTATAGAGATATTTTGTCCCAGCTTTCAACCTTTCTCTAAATGTATGTCCCCTTACTACGTTTCTCCACTGTTTAGCATAACGTGAGTCACATTTTTCTTCGGAATTCTCATATTTTGAATAGCTCACTGAATAAAAAATATCCTCCCAGGGGCGAATGGTCAGTTCACTTCTTTTTCAGTTGTTGAGAAGTTTGTTTTTTCAGCCGATAAAATTATAAAACTATATAAAACTATATTTTCATGTTATTTAATGGTAAAAATTCACTAATGGTATTACTTTATATTGTTATCCCAAACAAAATGCTTAACATTTCTGTAGGTAAGTATATTTCCTAAGAAGACCCGAGAATTTTCCTTTCAATCACAGATATTAGCCAGAATTTTGCAAAGAATATGGCAAAGTTACTTCGTCACTTTCACTTGCTAAAATTTATGGAGTTAGCTTTCAGCCTAATGTGTGTCGCCATCAACTATAAACAAAAATACATTTATTCTCACAGGTACGCAAACACTACTGGATAACACACGCCCTAAGAACAGGGTAAGAATAAAAATCATCATGAAAATATTGGACACGAATATCCTAGGCACAAATTTACAAATTCACACGGAAAATAAAGTTTATATGCAAAAGCTTTCATTCTGAGTTCCTTAATCCGAGGATCTGAAAAAGAAGATACTATTTATTTTTATTACATTAGGACAAAAGTGCAGACTACTGACTTTTAAGCTATTCTTCTGGAATGATCTTAAATCCGAAATTCTACAAACTAAATAAACTCTAAAAGTTTTTTTTTTTTTGTAGTCCATGTCTCCCTTATATGCCAAGATTTTCGCTATAATTCTTGTGCTTCAAACATAATTCGGCCATTTTTGGCTTGTTTTTTCGACGTCGTGCCTCTCACCCCGAGACAAAACCCTTAACATGGGCTTCTGCGCCCAAACATTTTTGAAGCATATGAATGAGCTTCCATAGAACTTTAGTATTTTCAACACGGAACTTGACAAATATGATAAAGAAACTTCTTTTACTAGATTACATTAGCATGAAAAAAGGTATACACCAGAGACGAGCCCAAGATATTTTTTCGTATGGGGGAAACCAAATAGTGCCCAGATTTTCGATACTTTGTTAGTTTTTTGGGGAGGGAGGGAGGGGGCCAAGCCCTACCTACCCCTGCAGACGGACCTGGTATAGACCATTAGCTTTTATTTATTATTTTTATTATTTGCAAAGCAAATAAAAGAAAAAAGATAAATAGATAAAAGATAAAGATATAATATAAAAAAAAAATAAATATAATAATATAAAATAATATAAAAGATAAAGAAAAAAAAATAAAAGATAAAAGAAAAAAGTAAAAAGGAGTTCTAAAATATGGAAAACTGAAAAGTAGCAAGATGTTTTTCATCCAGTTTGACCTAGATTGGGGTGGAGCAAAACACACAGGGAGCCTCATTAATAAGAATTGAATTGACCGGAACTGATACATCACAGATTTTACCACCTCCCTTTGAATATAACCTATCTGGTTCGCAATTTGATATCCTGGAAAACAACAAGTTCAAGTTTTTTGGCGCTCAGGTTTAAAGCACTAACCCACCATTCTATTTTCAAGATTACTATAGTAACGATAATGATAATCGACAAGCTACATTTTTCTAATTTCAGAGTTGAAAAGTTTTCCTGCTGACAAAAAACTGAATGAATAAATCTTTGTGAGTAGAAGCATACCAAGCTGGATTTATTCTAATTTTACTGTAGTGCCATTTTTCAATTACATATTTATATATATATATATATATATATATATATATATATATATATATATATATATATATATATATATATATATATATATATATATATATATATATATATATATATATATATATATATATATATATATATATATATATATATATATATATATATATATTTATATATATATATATATATATATATATATATATATATATATATATATATATATACATATATATATATATTATTCAATTATTATAATTACTTACATATTATTTAATTTATTTAATTATTTCATAGATTTCTTTATTATAATAGTTTTACGGTTTTTATTAGTCTGTTTCTGGATTTTTCAATTAAGGATAAAGCTTAAGCGTGGACATTGGTTCATACATCAATAAACGGAAGAAAAGGTTGGAGTCGATTCACCAACGCATAGCCAGACTCTTCTAGGTCATTCGTTCTACACGTTACTAGAAATATGAAAAAGAAAATCCTTCTTTAATGATTCACTTAAGTCTTTGCAATAAATCTTAAGAATCACTTAGTAGAACTTAATCCTGGTGGTACTTTACTGTTAATTTTGAATTTACTTTTGATCACTTCCAATTTTGAAAATGACTATGAATCTCAAGACTGAAGTTGCAGATTTAATTCACAACTGCCTTATTTTTTAGAGTAAGAGAAGCCTCACTCAACCAATCGATCACCCTGAAACTTATATATATATATATATATATATATATATATATATATATATATATATATATATATATATATATATATATATATGCGAAAAACTGGTCCAAGCTAAAAGTGGGACTTGATATTATTTGCATAAACCTGCTTATCCAACAGTCATTACTAAGTTACTTTAAAATGCACTGTTTTAACAATAAGTAAACGGACAATGATTAAAAACTGTTTATTAAAATAAATAGTTTTTAATTACCTTAATACCATAGACCACAATTAATATCCCTGTTCTGAAATTCACCATCCAAACCATGTCCTAGATAAACTATACAGTCGATGTACTATCTACAAACAACCTGTTTGGGTCAATATATCAATCTGTAAATACTATCTAACAGATCATCTTTGCACTAAGCAATATGGGCCGGGCAAATATGTTAATACGCAGTGGGGGTGGAGATACCCACTAAGAGTGATCCACCTTATTCGAAATAAGTCCCAGATAATGTTTGGAACTCATTATTTGAAAATAAGCTTTCTGCCATTCAGTCAATTTTAGTAGAGTAAACCGCAATTAATATCACTATTCTGAAATTCACAATCCAAACCATGTCCCAGACGATTCAGATGTTTTTGTCAACCTATAAGTACTATCTAACAGATCGTCTTCGCACTAAGCAATCTTGACCAGGCAAGCTTAAACAGCCCCTAGGGATCATCAGCCCTGAGTTATTGTTCGCTGGTAAACACAATCCAGGAAAATTCAGCGTAGCTAAATGAGCAGCATAGCCTTCCGATATAGCAGTAGCTTCCGTCATGTTCTTCTTTGGAGGACGGCCAACAACGAATATCTGCTCTGGGCGTAGTCCGACTGATGTATAAATTCCGATGTCTTTCTTAGAGCCATAAGCGACACGAATCTCGAGGCCAACTTCCTGGAAAAAAGTTCCATAAAGTTAAGGTATGCGTCAAGGCGGAAAATTCTGTCAAGCAAAAAAAAACACTCAAAAATCTTCCACAAAGGTTTTAAACAGATCCCTTTGAGGATCGTTATTGAGCACCGTATGAAATACTAATACTATATTCTTTTGATATTGTACATTCAACAGTATGTCTTTCGAACAAGAAGCACATTTTTCAACAAGAGCACATTTTCCAACAACAACGCAAATTTAGAAAAAAAAAACAAAAAACAACAGCACATTTTTTTTTCATCCCATTTTTCAACAACAATGTCTTTTTGAAACAATATTTGAACAAAGCTCCAACGGCCAGAAAATTAAATATTTCAACTCTTATCCAAAACAGGAGCGAATTGAATATTTACTTCCATGAAGAGCTTTTCTTAAGGCGACCTCAAATCCGGCTGCCAAAGTAAAATTCGACTCCTATTAGACCCAAGGTTAAGAGAGCATGTAATGCGTATAAAATCACACCTACATCTAGATGACGCACCTGGCAATTTAATAATTTTAAGGGGAAAAATACGGTTGCGAACCAGCAGCGGGTACGATTTTTTTCTTGATGATTTAAATAAAAGGAAATAAAAAAAAAACACACACCGAAATAAATCCCTAAACAAGACAAAACCGTGAAACCCTACAGACAAAACCGTATTCAGGGGGGGGGATATGAGGTTTGATCCCCCCCTCCGAAATCTTCTAAACAAATTTTTGGTGCGTTTTTTAAATATTTTTTGTATCCCCCCCCCCCCAACCCGAACAAAATACTCCCGTCCCAAACAAAAACCTAGATACTCCCTTGATTATGTTAGCACTATAGCTCATCAAAAAACAAAGCCACTTGGGGCCAGATCAGCACCGCAGTGTCATTATATTGGCTCTATTTCCCTCATCGGTTGCAAGCCTCCGAGGGAAAAGACCGTGCGACAGGTAGATTGGACCTCGGTACCCAGGGTTTTAAGGTGTGGCTTCACCAACGCGTAATTGAAAACATACAGTCCCTTAGGTTGTTGACAACTTTTCCATTGCCAAAGGAAAAACTAAGACTTTGACGAGCATTTTTATGGTAAAAACGAAAGGAGGAAAATAAAAAAGAAAAAGAACACTACAAGAAAAGACAGAGAATGACAAGAAAAATTAAAGAAAAAAAATCTGTGATAATATCAATTATATGAAATAGTTCTACTAGAAAATATTATGATTCCATTATAGCTTTTAAGCAAAAAACGTTGGATTTCTGGTCTACCAATGGAAAGTTTTTTTTTTTTTTTTTTTTTTTTTTTTTTTTTTTTTTTTTTACGAGAAAAACCGGAAGTTTAACGTAAGTAATTTCCCTTAATTCATTATCTGTGATTTCATCATTTTCATATCTAAAATTCTCTGTCGATCTGCTTCTTTGTCAATTACTATTTTTTTCCAGTTCGATAATTTCTCAGCAATGTTTTGCAATATTAAAACAGATGTTTACAGGGAAGGCGTCATAACATCTAACCGTCACGAGCACTAACGTCATTTCGTCTACAAAATCCGTCATAACATCGACAAAAAAATCCGTCAGAACCACTAACCGTCATAACATCTTAAATTTTCGAACTTTAGTTTTTTGGGGTTTAGGGGGAAAAGGTACCTAGGTTAGGTTACATATCTTATATATGCTTGGCTTTACCCCCACCCCCTGATGTGCAAATATATAGCCGAAATTTGTTTCTAAACTATTATATACTTATTACTATTATATAAACTTATACATTTTTTATATGTTATGACTGTTAGTGGTTCTGACGGATTTTCCTTTTAGATGTTATGACGTGTTAGATGTTATGACGATTTTAGATGTTATGACGTTAGTCGAAATGGTAGCACCCCATCGTTTACACATAATTTACACGATAACACTCTGTACCGTGTAAAAAGAGAAAAATTTTCACGAGAACTAATGTGAGGAGAAACCACTTGATGCTGTCACACTTTTTCGTCGCCGGTGAATCTTCGTTACTGCGGACTAATTTCACTTCACCAAAGGGAAAAAAGTCTGCATACCGCCCAGTGTTCAATTCATTTCTATCTCGGATCGGACTTGGAAAAAAAACCCGTTCTCCAGTTTGTGAAGAAACACAAATATGAGTTTACCACCCCTGGTTAAAAAAAAATATGGAAAACGAACAAATAAAAACGCATCTGCAGCCTTCTCGATAAAAGCGCAAAAATTCTCATTTTTGTATATAGGGATTTGGAACCTCTAACCTAAGGTTCTTATAAATTTTGAGCTGATGGTGTAATTGTCCGTAGGAATTAACAGTGTTCGGGTTTGAACTCTTACGGACGAAAAGGGTCGTATTTAACTAATTAATTTTGTTTATTCATGTCGTATTTTTGCTTTTTTATCTTTGCCATTCAACCTGGGTAAAATTAATGTAAATTTAACTGAAATTTGATGATGCCCAATAAACTTCATATTATGAAACACAGTTTACAGAATTATCCAGTAAGTTTATCGTAGATCATTTCTGGTCTTCATTCTCGGTACGAACAAAAAGCTCCTCCCACTTATTTCTACATTAGCGGGTTAGTCTGTTTCCCTCAATCAATGAGAAATGGTCACAAAGTGCATTATTCGTAATAGCTGGTTTCCACTCGTTTCGTGTCCAAGAGAAATCTGACTTGTCTACCCGTGAAAAGATCTAATGCCGCTTATGTTTATATCTGCAAAAACGTTCTCTGGAGCACTCGCACCTTGGTCCGGGTTTTTATAATGGGTGAGATAGGGTATGATCATACTGCTAATTCTATAAACTGTGTTATGAAACAACCAAAAGAAGATAGTAAAAAATCGTGATTTCCAGGTGAATACACATAATATGAATCTAGGTTTAATACATTTTTATTTTGATGATCTTGGTGTTTTAATGAATACTTTAAAATTAATAAATGTTATATATTATTATATATATAAGCAGAATTTTATTATATATATACCAATTTATTTTATTTTTTAGCTGCAGATTAGCCTCAAATTAAAAAACGTGTTTTCTCAACAAGGGTCACTCTTTACTTATGAATCATTACTATGAACGGTTTGGGTTAGTTGAAAGTTTATATCCGCTTTGAAACAAACGGCTTTGCGACAAACCTGGAGTTGTAAATTGCACCAAAAGGATGGAATATTTTAAAAATAGATAGCCCTAATAAATAGCTAAAAAATAATCGCAGCTAATAAATAGTTGCGTTTCAGGTTCAATGAGGTGGCACGTCTATGATGATTTTAGAGGGTTTTGTCGAATTTAACATTCCAATAAGAAAAAGGTAGCTTTTGAAGATTATTTACAGATTAAGGTTAAATTTACTAATCAGAAGAAAATTATCATAAGTGTACATATAATAACAGAAAATTTTTTTAAAGCAAATTAAAAATAACTTGACTAATTTTCCTACTATAAAAATTGATTACATCACCGTATTCAATGGTTTCAAATAAAGCCACTCATCAAGCCAGGATTATGATACTAATTGAATGTTTTCTTAGAGAATTATCTAAACTTGCTTGAAAATGGAAAAAATGTCCTACTATTTAATCCCTACTTTGGAATGCTGCTAACAACTGGTGAGTTGTTAACTTAGCATTCTAGAAAAGAAAGGTTGCTTTTTATGATTATTTGACAGATTAAGGTTAAATAGACCATTAGGAGAAAAGTTATCATGCGTTTGATCAACAGGAATAACAGATTGAAAATAAAAACATGCGAAATTCTTATGCAGATTAAAAATAACAAATATGTCATTCTAAAATTAAAATTAAAACAAAGAAATAAATAAAAAAAGATTAAAATTACAAATATGCAAAATTCTTATGCAGATGAAAAATACAGATTCCTATTATCAAAAATTTGATTACACCACCGTATTCAATGGTTTCAAATCTAGCCACTCACCGAGCCAGTATTATGACACTAATTAAACTTTTTCTTAGAGAATGGTCTAAACTTGCTTAAAAATTTAAAAAAAATCCCGAATTTTTAATGTATTTTCCAATCTAAACAAAGAAATATATGTATATAAATGTATGTCAGGGTTGCCACGTTGAACCGTAATAATAATTAAACAAAACTAATTAGTAAAAATTGATAAGGTTTTCCGTTTATAGAAATTCATAACCGAACAGTCCAGTGATTCCCAAAGACCACTCCACCTTCAAACGAAAGCTACACCTTCTTAAGCTGTTTACTACCACTACTGCTGGTAAAACCTCATTACAGCACTAAGACACCTGGGGCTAACACGGCTACGTACGCTCCTCATCCATCCCAGTCTGTTCAAAGCCTCTCTCTTTACACCCTCCCAAGAAGTTTAAATTTCATTAAATCTTACTTTGCGACCTTCTTCTACCCCATTTGGGAACAATCTGCTTTTCGCTTGGCCCAAGATCTTTGGCCAAAAAGGACGATCATGGCAATCTGCCATCCTTCATCTGCAGGAGTATCCCAGTTATCACAGCCTTTCTCTCCTTATAGACCTAGAAAGCGGTATAGAACCACATTTTTCGAACAGCTTACTGTTTGAAATACTGTCAGTCAAACGACTACCCAAAAAAACTCACAGACAATTTCTCCGGAAAACTTCCTGCGAATCCTCCTCCATCTTTCGGAGCACCCACATTTCAGAACAATACTTGATCACTATTTTCACTGTTGCTTCCAATATTCTAATTTTGGCTCACAGACTTATATTCCTATTCTTCCACACCTTTTTCAACTGTGAAAAAACACCTTGAGCATTGACTATTCTAGTTTTAACATCTTCACTACACAAACCGTCTTTACTAATGATACAACCTAGGTAAGTAAAGCTATCCATTTGATTAATCTTCTCGTTCACCAATATCCCCTCTTCAACTTCACTTATTCCCAGTCTAGTCTTCTTAACTTAAACTTTCAATACCGTTCTTGCGTCCTGAACTCTAAAACTTCAAAAAAATTATTCATTTTGCCAACATTTTCCTCTAGGATACTAAATCAACAGCATAATATAACTCTAGGAGTTTTACTTTTAAGTTGTATAGTGCCATATTTCTATTATTGCAGCCCTAACTCGTATTAAAAGGACAAGATAACAATGTTATTAGAGAGATTAGTTTCAAATATTTCCATTCCCGAGTCAGAATTGTGATATTATATAGACTATTTCTTATAAAATAATATAAACTATATAATAATAGTAATAATAATTATAAAATAATATATATAATAATATAAAAAAAGTATATAAAATAATATATTATAAAATACAAAATAATAATATAGAATATAAAATAATACAAAATATTAAATTATCATTATTTACTACTACTACTAACTACTAACAACTCACCGCAGCACCAAAACGCCCGAGGCCAACACAGCTACGCACGCTCCTCATCCACCCCAATATATTCAAAGCCTCCCTTTTTACACCCGCCCACGAAGTTCCCATTTCCTTAAAATCTTTCTTCATGACGTCTTCCCAACCCAGACGAGAACGACCTGCTTTCCGTTTAGCTCTAGACGGTTGGCCGAAAAGAACAACCTTCGGCAATTTGTCATCCTTCATCCGTACAACGTGCCCTAGCCACCTCAACCTTTCTTTCATTATAGCCCTAGAGAACGGTATTGAACCACATTTTTCGTATAGCCTACTGTTTGAAATCCGGTCATTCAGCCGGGTACCTAGAACAATCCTTAAGCAATTTCTCTGGAAAACATCTAGAAAACCTTCATCCGCTTTTTGAAGCGTCCATGCTTCAGAGCCATATTTGACCACTATCATCACTATAGCTTCTAATATTCTAATCTTGGCTTGCAGACTTATCTTTCTATTCTTCCAGACTTTTTTTTAAATGTGAAAAAACACCCTGAGCCTTGGCTATTCTATATTTAACATCTTCACTGCTCCCACCATCTTTACTAATAATACTACCAAGGTAAGTGAAGCTGCCCACCTGATCGACCTTATCGTTACCAAACATCCCCTTTTCATCTTTACTTATTCCTAGCCTTAGTGACCTTGTCTTATTAACATTAATTTTCATACCTATTCTAGCACCCTGAACTTGTAAAACCTCTAAAAGTTCATTCATTTTGCTCACACTTTCATTTAGGATGCTTAAATCATGAGCATAATCCAGGTCCAGGAGACTTTTTCCTCCCCATTTGATTCCGTGGTCTCCCATTGCCTTTCCTGTGCTCCTTAAAACAAAGTCCATCAAAATAATCCATATAAAGAGGAATAATAATATAAAATAATAAAAACAAGGAAAATGTTCCTATTTCTGCATGCTTAAACGTATGTTTCAATCTAAAAATAAGCGAAAAGTCAATCTTAAAACAGTAATGCGGTGGATGAATAAAGCTGAACCTCAGCTATGTAGTGAACCCAGATTGGTGTCCAAAATTGAAGGATTAAAACCGTATGACTGGAAAGAAAATAACATACCGAACCCGAGCACTGGAGATATAAGATCAGAGACAGCTAACCTGTACAAGATGTTTCAAATATTCAGCCTTGTGCCTAAGCAGATAACATACCGAAGAAAATAACATACCGAACCCGAGCACTGGACATATAAGATCAGAGACAGCTAACCTGTACAAGATGTTTCAAATATTCAGCCTTGTGCCTAAGCAGATAACATACCGAAGAAAATAACATACCGAACCCGAGCACTGGACATATAAGATCAGAGACAGCTAACCTGTACAAGATGTTTCAAATATTCAGCCTTGTGCCTAAGCAGATAACATACCGAAGAAAATAACATACCGAACCCGAGCACTGGAGATATAAGATCAGAGACAGCTTACCTGTACAAGATGTTTCAAATATTCAGCCTTGTGCCTAAGCGGATCTGTTGACAATCCATCAGCGAATGAGACAAGACCATTTGGAAAATTATGCTGGGCTAACCATGCAACGACTCTACGTAGTTGCATATCTGGTCGAGCTGCAACAATTATAAAAATACATTAACTAATTTCATTTTCTAATGAAAAAGAAAGAATGAAAAGAATGAATAAAAAGAATGAAAAAATAAAAAGAATGAAAAGACAAACTAAAGATATGCTATATAAACTAAAAAGAAAAATCCAAACTTAATTTTTCTTCTGAAATTTCCCCATGACATTGGAATATTTACCAATATGTTATACTAAGAGAGGTTGATCTCAGAATATTTTAAGTTTGGACGTCTGTTTGAGGAAGATTAAGGGGCCTTGGTCACTTATTGAGGCTTAGGAGCTCATAAGATGTTTGGCAAAAATAGAAAAAAATTGGGCAGCATGATGTTTTATTGTCTTATCCCCACCCGAGAAATCTTACCTCTATTTTAGAGAGTCTAAACCAAAAAGCTGTGCTTACAAGTTCCCTGAATTTTCCAAAAAAGAATTGGGAGATTTCCCAACAATCTAACTTTCGCAAATACGCAACGCCAATAAGAAATTCATGTCATGAATTTTTGTTATCGCTAATTTCGGGTAGATTTGAGAGAACCCTTTTTGGGGGTGGGGGGTTGGGGAATCCGGCAAATCGAAAGTTGAAGCAATGCTAAACAGCTCTATTTTGACATAATATAAAATAAGCGCAGATAAAAATTATCAATAAAAAAAAAAAAAAAAAATATTAAAACTAGGGACTAATATCCATGTTAGTAATTTTTTTACTAGCTAAAGCCTTTTTATAGGGGAGGTCTGGTGATTACAGACAAGAATTGCATTACTTGGCCCAACGTTTTCAAATTTATATCCCAGGCGAAGTCTTCCACTGTGTCTAGGCAAGGTGTGTTAAGTATTTATCCTATCGAAGAATACAGGGGGGGGGGGGGAGTGGTGCTTAAACATTTCACTTTTGAGCTTAAATACCTTGATTTTTGTACACTTTTAAGGATTTTCCCCAAAATTTGTAGGGAGATTGGATGGTTCTCGATCGATTCTTCCCCATGTTTTTGCCGTGAGCGGATCTACAGGACACCGAAGAAAATTCTGTGCCAATCACCGAACAGCCAATCAATTTCAAAGGATAAAACCTATATGTACTACCTAGCAACTTCAGGAACATGATACCCTGTAGCAGTTTCAGTCAGGATTAATAGAAAAATGATAGTACTTTATGAACTGTGGCGTAGATAGTCAAATAGAGACAGTAAAAATAAAAGAATGATTGGTTATAATTCGAAAGCAAGCATAGAATACAAAAATTTAAAAGTTAACTTATTTAACTTGAATTTTTCAGTTTCCAGATTTCTATTTTGATTTCAGATTTGTTATTTAAACCCAGGTTTTAAACAAATTTATATCCTAAATGTTGTCCATCTAAACTATTATTATTTACTATTTACGCCTTCTCACGGCTTCTAAAATATATCACTTTTAGGTTCTATTTATAGCACTGTTTAACTCTAATATTTACGCCTTAAAATATATCACTTTTAGCCACTATTTAAGGCATACAATTTTGTCAAAAGTAACTTTACCATTCAGGCACTTTACTATTTAGGCACTTTACCATTAAGGCCTTCTCAGGGTTTCTAAAATATACCATTTTTAGGTACTATTTAAGGTTATTTAAATCTCTTATTGTGTTTGCATTTGGGCACTAGTTAACTTTATTATTTAGTCACTTTACTATTTATGCCTTCTAAGTAAAGTGATTCTAACAGTTTCTAACAGATTCTAACAGATTCTAACAGTGATTCTAAGTAAAGCCTTCTAACAGTTTCTAAATTTATCACTTTTAGGCAATAAATTAGTAAGCAAAGGGCACATGTCATTCCCAATACTAAACTTGCCACAAAATTAAAAATACAGCCATGTTTTCAATTTACAAAGTTTATAGATATCTGACTTCGCCTATGTTTATATCTGCAAAAACGTTCTCCAAAGCACTCGCATAACGGATAGATAACGGATAGAAATTTCATAAAGACAGTCAATATATATATATATATATATATATATATATATATATATATATATATATATATATATATATATATATATATATATATATAAATATATATATGTTATCCGATAAAAAATATATATATCCGTAAATATATATCCATAAAATGTCCGGCTTTTTATAATGGGTGAGATAGAGAATGATCATACTGGATTATATATGAACTGTGATATATATGCACAAACATTTTGTCACTATACAGATATTTCTCACAAAAGCCCCATGGGCCATGGATATTATAAATACAACAGAAAACCCTCCCTATGTCTCATCCCAACACTCCCAAAATTTCCCAAATTTTAATATCCACTTTGCAACTACTTCCAATTACATTTTCTAAACAACTTCTATGCATCACATCCCTCCCAAAATTTCCGTTCTAAGTACTTTCAGTACTTCACAATAAAACATAAAATGTTCTAAATTTTCAGATTCCCCGCACATCGAACAAGTGAAGGGACCACTCCGTACCCTAACCCTCGCTAATTACTTTCTTCTCCCCCCAAGCGGCATAAAATTCCCCCTTACAGTTAAAACCCATTTTAAAATAGGGCCCAAATTTTAGACATATTTCTTCTCCCCAGGCTTCTTCGTTACTAGAAAACGTAAAATGTGAAAAGACTATGCATTCAGAGAATCCAGATGGTGCTGATTCCATATACTTATTATTATCTACATCCCCGAAACACATGCCATGGGTTGTAATGAAATTGGAGCAAATGTTGTAATGAAACTGTCAAAATTGGAGCATTGAAAAAAAAAAAAAAAAAGAATAGAAATTACGTATAACGGCGTCGATTTTAATTTTATCAATAAATGTAAAAAAAATCAATCCGTATCGAGTCTGTGCAGCGAGATCTACACAAATCTGCAACCATTGCCCTATGGCAGCTACCATTTCCCTAAACCAAAGCTGGACCAGTCACCGCCTATCCTAATGTTTTCCTTCTAAAGATACTGATTTCAAAGGAGACTTTTCCCCCTTTGTGGCCCTTCAAGACGTCCACTGGAGTAAATTCCTCTTTACAAAAGTACTAAGTTTTGTATTTTTCTGATAAGAATCTGTATATTCCAAGGGATTTTCTGTATATTTGTTTTTGTTTTTCTGTATATTCCAAGGGATTGCGAGGCCAAAGGCCAAACCTGTGATGCCAAGGGCCAAACCTGGATCTCTTGACCTTGTAGCACTTTTTCCACAGCTTTTGCAATCAATCCTATTTCCACCCGAGGTCCAATGCCATCATTCTACAAGCCTGATAGCCCACATTTGTCTAGTATACTCTTAATTTGCTCTGGCCAAGAATCTTTTCTTTTGTCCAATAGCATTTCATTGAAAGCATTTTTGGCAACCGATAATCTGGCATAGCAATAATTTTTTCCCAGTAACCTACTATACGTACTAACCGTTTATTTCTTATTCTAAAAAGACCCAGGTCACCCTTTAAAACAATGCTATTAAAATTTTTATCTAACCCTACTAATCTTTAACTATAATGTAGCTGTATCCTCTCCATTTCCATCCCTCCTTCATATCCCCATATCTCTGCCCCATAAAGAATAGCGGGTTCTAATCTACTTCCAAAAATACGCTTTTGTAGCTTGATATCTTTTGCTCCCATATCCTTTATACAACTCTTTAAAAATATACCAGTTAAACTTTTGCCTTTACCTGGCATTAGAGCTATTTTTTTTGTACACTTACCATTTGAAACAAGTCTACAGCCTAGGTAACCATGCCCTCTCACTACTTTTATAACTCCCCTCCCGTAACTAAAATTTTCTTCGGATGTCTTCGCTCCCCTTGCAAGAACCATTACTGCTGACTTCTCTAGATTTAAAACCAGTCTCTGTTCCTTAAAATATTTTTATACACTCTAATGCATGCAGCAGATTCTCTCTACTATTTGCCAATAAAGCTATATCATCGGCGTACAGAAGTGTGGACATTTTTTCTATCAAATAATTGCAATTTACCTACTTTCCTTTTCCTTTAATAGTTTTCGATGTCATTAATATACAACGAATACAAGTTCAGAGACAAAGTACAATCATGTTTCACTTTTAGCCTGCTAAGTTTTTTCCTAGATTTTTCCTTACCAACTCGCACTACAACCGTCAGATACAATTGTATTAAAATTCAAACAAACTGACATGGTAATCCTAAATTAATCAAATAATGCATAAGAATCTCCCTATTTACACTATCGAAAGCACCTTTGAAGTTCAAAAAGGCCACAAACAACTTATCCTCTTTTTTCCTGGTATATTTCCTAATTAGGCTGGTTAAAATAAAAATTCGATCTATAGTACTATAATTTTCGCGAAATCCTGCTTGTATTTCAATAAATTTCTGTGATTTTTCTAGCCACTTATCTAATCTATTCCCCAACACTTTTGCGAAAATCTTGCTTACATCGTTGCCCAACGATCATACGGTAATTCCTGGTTTCAGTGTCAGGTTTAAACTGAGATATAATCCTAATACGAGTGCACTGCTCTAAAACTGAACTGATACAATATTGGATTTGGTTTATGCAAAAAAAAAAAAAAAAAAAAAAAAAAAAAAAAAAAAAAAAAAAAAAATCTATCAGACGTCAGTTTATTTCGTTTTTTTCTTTTCTTTTTTCTGTATAGCGTTTTTCCAACTCTTTACTTTATTTTTTAGCATACATTAACTGTTTAGCCTAGTATTTTGTTTCTTTTTTCCATGAAAAAAAGGCCCTTCGGCACAAAAATACCAGTAATATAGATGATTAAGTAACCAAGCTCCTGCCAATAACGAGCAACATCCACAGCTCCTGCACGGACTTTGGGGTCCTTTCCTGTCACAGAGACACTGGCTGTGAAAGCACCATCTATTGAGAACACGGCAGCTTGAGTCTTGGGTGGTAGAATACAAAGAGACAGGCCAGTAGATGTGTGATCTCCCCTGTAAAAAAGGGAATACCTAGGAAAACTTCGTATTACATATTCGTAGGGATGTCCCCCCTCCCCAGTTTTAATGAATGAGGTTCATGGCTATATTGATTTTCAACATGGTGCACATTTCAAGTGAATATTGCTTTGGATCTAGGAACCTCGGGGTTTCCACGAAAATAATCAATTAGAGCTATTTTCCCCTTAAAACAAGCATTAAAAGCTGCACATATCCTTTTTTTGATAAAAGTTAGCTGGATTTTTATGACAACATAAACTTATTAAAGCTAACAAAATCGGCAAAGTTTTGCATACAGCCTGATGGGCTATATATGGCTTTAACGGGGCCGGTAGAGGAGTTGGTACATATTTGGGAGGGAAGTGATTAGTATATTTGCAAAGAGCGTTGAAAGGCGCATAGTATGTTCCTTCTTTAGCTGACAAATTAATCGAGAAAACCGAAAATTTACCAATAAACATCGTTGCTATACGCCTGTAGGACGAATCTGACATTTTCACACGTCTCAAGTAATTGCCAAAAACCATTTGCTAACCTATTCTTAAAGGGAAATCGGCACTATGATATGAGGAACATCGAATGTGATTAAAGGTTCGTTGCCCTGCTGATCCTTCTTTGAATACAGTTTCGGGCAACTATTTTGAAAAACACACATATATATATATATATATATATATATATATATATATATATATATATATATATATATATATATATATATATATATATATATATATATATATATATATATATATATATATATACGTGTGTGCTTAAATATATTGAAACATTCTAAGGAAACAGGAAAAGAGGAACGTTAATACTTAAAATCACTGAAAACAAATCTTCTGGTAGGACTTATCAACACCCTCCCCCAAGAAAATATCCTGTCGAGGCTCGTGATTCCCCACCTCGTCTCTTCCACCTCTGTGTCCGTTGGCATGAGTTTAATATTTATGCAACATATGCAAGAATAGCATGCAAGAACCTCTTTAAAGATGATAGGACCAATATCAGATTCCTTCCCAAGCTTATCCAATCAAACCCGAAATCCAATATCTCCCAACTTTTCCATAGCCTGTTGTAGTTCATTCGATTCTGCCATTTCATTCTCTTGTTTTATTCCCATTGGATCCTTGACCTCTTCCTCCCCCCTAAGCTCTCTAATTCCTAGAGCTCTCTAATTCTAAGCTCTTCCTCCGAAAAACTCTCTAATGTTTAGGATTTTTCTCAATATTTCTTTTAGTTCAAAATCATCCATTGTTTTCTTTCTACGTTTTCTCGAACTTGGGCCTCTACATGCATATTGCTATAAGCCAACACGAGCAATATGTTGTATGTTGCGTTTGAGCCATTTTGTCATGGTAGTCTAAGTCAGGCGGGGTCGTGGAGGGAATAGAGAGAATAGAAAATAAGAGAGAAAAGAAAGTACAAAAAAAGAAAAAAGAACTGTGCACAAAAAATCTCAAGATCTTTCCTAAAGCAATATTCTCGTCGTTTCTTGATGATATACTGCTTTTCTTGACAAACGAAGAATTACGATCTACATGGTAATTACCAGAATTGTAGAACCAGCAGATCCTGCAACAAGGGATATTTTCTCTGACACATCAGTGCTTCATAAAGTAATATTTCAATGATATAACATAATATTACATTGCTTCATGATATTAAAAACAGACAATGAACTGACTTAATTATAGTAAAGATAACGGCAACTCTCCTCAGGGTCGGAAACCGGCACCTTGCGGCACATTTTATGCGGAGGTTCCGCAAGTAGGGTTCCTATCTCATTGTATAGTTGACTGGAAGCAGTTACAAAAGCACCTCAAAGGAGCTGTAGTAATTGATTTAATATAGCATAAAGGCAGAGAAATCAAAATGTTACAATAAAGTCGACATCACATCAGTGTAAAGAAGGAGATAAATTTCCTCCAAACCAAAGGGGTAGCTGCAGTCATGAAACGTACCTTACAACAAATTTTACTTGATGGATACCAGGGCCAAGAGACTTATTTGGAGGTATTGTATACTGAAGGCGACCAGACTTGTCGGTAATTTCCGAGGCCATGTGAGCCCATTCGCCAAGATCTCCTCCGGCAGTGCATATTCGAATATAGACATCCACTTTTTCCCCTGAAATATATCACAGAATAGCTTTGAAAAATGCAGTGAATGGTTCAAAAAGAGATCAGAATATATAAACCTATATCCGTAAACAACAGTAAAGAATCAAGTAAAGAAAAAAAAACAGTAAAGAAAAAGAAAGAGATCCAAATCTAGTAAGAAGATATACCCTTTGTTATTATAGAAGCAAAATTACCCTGTATTGGCTCTCAGTGTAAGTGCTTCCGTGTAAATTTATCTTAAATGTAAACACCATGGGATTAGATGCATAATATGCATGTAGTTATGTATTTTTATGTTATTTATGCAAACATAATTTATGTTATTCACGCACATCACTTATTTTTTGTGTCGTCAAGATTTTCATCTTGCTAAAAATTTTGCAGATTTCTTCTAGATAAGAGGGTTATGGAGCCCACTGTTGTGAGGCCCTCATTTTTAGTTTTCCCAAAGATGTTCAATCAAAAAAGGGAACGAAACTCCCAACCCGCTCTCCTGTGTTTTCTGTATTTCCCACGCATTGTTGCTAGTGTTGTTCCGCAACTTCGATTAATGGGTTACATACCCAACCATTCTCTCTTCCTCTTCTCCCCTTCTTTGTAAAGTATCCCTTCTATCTTATCTTTTCGGAGGTTGGGTATTAACATTATTATTGATTACTATTATTACTATATGATTACTATTGATAACTGTTCTTTCCGCTCACCGATGATTTTCGACGCCAGACTAAACATCAGGATTGATTGCTCAAAGATTGTTAGTGACAGAGACAGTAACACAGAACAGTAACAGACAGTAACAGTAACAGAGACAGTAAGTTTTAATAATTCCATGATATTGGGATGGTAAACAGGGAAGCCACTTGAAAACTTTGCCAGAGGGCACTGTTCTAGTGAAAGCTCTGTGCAAAATATTAAATTATTATTCTATTATCAAATATTATGATTATTCAATCCTATATCTTCCCGGGTTCTACCCACTTTCATAGGCAGCCCGCTAGCGCTGCCTAAGTAAAGAACAATGTTGGCACAAAGTATTTTTTTTTTGGATCTCCATACCCGGGCACTTCGTATCGAAGAAGTTGTCGTAGAAACTTCGAAAAGGGCTCATTCGATTGGAAATTGGAGTGGCTAGTGCAATTTTTAACAGTCGAAAGTGATTGGAAGGCAACTAGCCCCCCCCCCCTACACCCATCATTCCCCTAAACACATCCAATCAAAATTTTGAGATAGCCATTTTGTCCAGCGTAGTTGATTTCACGATAGAAAATATGTTTTTGAGGAGGACACTCCCTCACAACCCTCAGGGCAAGGGTTTTAAGTTATGCCCTGGAACATATAAGGTTTTTATAGAAGGCGTTGTCGTAGAAACTTCAAAGGAGGCTCATTCGATTGGAAATTCAAAGGGCTAGTACCCTTTTTAATAGTAGAAAGTGATTGGAGGGCAACTAGCCCCCCCCCCCACGCCCATCATTTCCCCAAACACAGCCAAGCAAAAATTTTTGATTGCCATTTTGTTCAGCGTAGTTGATTTCCAGATGAAAAATATGTTTTTGAGGAGGACACTCCCCCACAGCCCTCAGGGCTAGGGTTTTAAGTTATGCCCTGGGGACATATAAGGTTTTTAAAGAAGGCGTTGTCGTAGAAACTTCAAAAAAAAAGCTCATTCGATTGGAAATTCAAAGGGCCAGTGCCCTTTTTAATAGTCCAAAATGATTGGAGGGCAACCAGCCCCCCCCCCCACACACACCCATCATTCCCCAAAACACATCCAATAAAAATTTTGAGATAGCCATGTTGGGGTATCGAAGGATTTGTCGTAAAAACTTCGAAAAGGCTCATTCGATTGGAAATTGGAGTGGATAGTGCCCTTTTTAATAGTCAAAAGTGATTGGAGGGCAACTAGCCCCCCCCCCCCCCCCATCATTCCCCCAAACACGTCCAGTCAACATTTTGAAATAGCTACTTTGTTCAGCGTAGTTGATTTCCAAGGTAGTAAATATTTTTTTGAGGAGGACACTCCTCAAAAGCGCTCAGGACAAGGGTTTGAAGTTATGCCCTGGGGGCATATAGGAATTTTAAAGAAGGCGTTGTAATAGAAACTTCAAAAATAAGCTCAATCGATTGGAAATTCAAAGGGCCAGTGCCCTTTTTAATAGTCAAAAGTGATTGGAGGGTAACTAGCCCCCCCCCCCCCGCAACCCATCATTCCCCCAAACACATCCAATAAAAATTTTGAGATAGCCATTTTCTTCAGCGTAGTTGATTTCCAGATAGAAAACATACTTTCGAGGAGGATAATCACCTACAACCTTCAGGGTAAGGGTTATAAGTTATGTTCTGGGGGCATTTAAGGTTTTTTATTGAAATCTCTGTCGAATAAACTTAAAAATAGGCTAATTCGATTTCAAAATCATAGGGATAGCGCTTCATCTATTAGACGAAAGCAATTTTAGGACAACTAACCCCCCTCTCACACCCACTTTTTCCCCAAACACATCCAATCAAAATTTTTAGACAGCCATTTTATTCAACATAGTTGAAAGTTTTGGAAATCAGGTCTTTAAAGATGACAACCCCACAGCCCTCAGGGCAAGGGTTGTAAGTTATACCCTGGGGGCATATAAGGCTTTTATTGAAAGCGTTGTCGTAAAAACTTCAAAAGAGTTCATTCAATTGGAAATTGAAATGGCTAGTGCCTTTTTTAATAGTTGAAAGTGATTGGATAGCGACTAACACCCCTCTCACGCCCACCATTTTCCAAAACACATCCAATCAAAATTTTGAGATATCTATTTTGTTCAACATAGTTGAACCTTCTGGAAGTTAGGTCTTTTAGGATGATAACCCCCTCAGAACCCTCAGTGCATGGGGTATAAGTTATGCCCTGGGGGAATATAAGGTTTATATAGAAAGCTGTTGTATAAATCATAGGCAGCGCGATCGCGCTGCCTAAGTAAAGAACGGGGACACCCGAGAACGAGACAAGAAACGAAGACTAAGTAAAGAGGAGAGCACTCCCCCACAACCCTCAGGGCAAGGGTTTTAAGTTATGTCCTGGGGGTATATAAGACCGATGTTGGCACAATGTATTATTGATTATTTTTTTCCTTTAGAGCAGGAAACTACGCATGAAAGAGGTAGTAATAAAAACTTTATAAAGGACACGGTAAATTGAAAATTGGATTGGATAATGCCCTTTTTAATAGTTGATAACGTCCTAAAGTTGACTAACCCCCCTTCCATACCCACTACTTTCTAGAGAATGCTCAACCCATATGGTAATACAGACATTTTGTTCAGCAGTGTTGGACTTAATAGATAAATTGTGTTTTTGAGGGACGTCCTCGGGGGGGCGAGTCTATAGGACCAAGGGTGTAAGTTTGGTCCTGGGGGCATGTAAGTTTTTTTATATAAGACGTTATCCTAGAAACTTTAAAAAAAGTACATTCGATTGGAAATTCAAAGGGCTAGTGCCCTTTTCAATAGTCCAAATTGATTAGAGGGCAACTAACCCGCCTCTCACGCCCACCTTTTCCACAAACATATCTAATCAAAACCTTGAGATAGCTTTGATTTGGAACAACTTTGATTTGGGTGCATATAAGGTATTTATATAACGCGTTGTCGTAGAAACTTCAAAAAGGGCTCATTCGATTGGAAATTGAAATGGCTAGTGCCCTATTTAATAGTCGAAAGTGATTAAGGCAACTAACACCCCTTCGATGCCAACCATTTCCCCAAACACATCCAATAAAGATTTTGAGATAGCCATTTTGTTCCACGCAGTTCAAAGTTCAGGAAATTATGCCTTTGAACAGGACACTCCCCCCACAGTCTTAAGGGTAAGGGTTATAAGTTATGCCCTGGGTTTATATAAGGTTTTTATTGAAATCTTTGTCGTAGAAACTTGAAAAAGGGCTCATTCGATTGGAAATTCAAAGGACTAGTGCCTTTTTAATAGTCAAAAGTGATTTGAAGGCAACTAACCAACCTCTCACGCCCATCTTTTCTCCAAACACATCCAATCAATATTTTAGAAAGCCATTTTGTTCAACGTAGTTGATTTCCAGATAGAAAATATGTTTTTGAGGAGTACAATCCCCCACAACGCTCAAGGCAAGGGTTTTAAGTTATGCCCTGGGGGCATACAAGGTTTTTATAGAAGGCAATGTCGTAGAAACTTCAAAACAGGCTCATTCGATTGGAAATTCAAAGGGCTACTGCCCTTTTTAATATTCTATTGTGATTTGAAGGCAACTAAACCCCTCTCATGCCCATCTTTTCTCCAAACCTATCCAATCAATCATACACAGCGCGCTAGCGCTGCCTAATAAAGAACGATGTGGGCACAATGTATTTGGTTTTTTTCTCCATACCCGCGTACTTCGTATCGAAGGAGTTGTCATAGAAACTTCGAAAAGGGCTCATTCGATTGGAAATTGGAGTGGCTTGTACCCTTTTTAATAGTCGAAAGTGAGTGGAGTGTAAATAGCCCCCCCCCACGCCCATCAGTCCCCCAACCACACCCAATCAAAAGTTTGAGATAGCCATTTCGTTAAGAGTAGTTGATTTCCAGATAGAAAATATGTTTTTAAGGAGGACGCTCCCCCACAACCTTCAGGGCAAGGGTTTTAAGTTATGCCCTGGGGTTATATAAGGTTTTTATAGAAGGCATTGTCGTAGAAACTTCAAAACAGGCTCATTCGATTGGAAATTGAAAGGTATAGTACCCATTTTAATAGTCGAAAGTGATTGGAGGGCAATTAGACCCCCCCCCCCGCCCATCATTCCCCCAAACACATCCAATGAAAGTTTTGGTATAGCCATTTTGTTCAGCGTAGTTGATTTCCACATACAAAATATGTTTTTGAGGAGGACATTCCCCCAAAACCCTCAGGGAAAGGGTTTTAAGTTATGCCCTGGGGGCATATAAGGTTTTTAAAGAAGGAATTGTCGTAGAAACTTCAAAAAAGCTCTTTCGATTGGAAATTCAAATGGCTAGTGCCCTTTTTAATCGTCAAAGTGATTGGAGGGCAACTACCCCCCCCCCACACCCATCATTCCCCCAAACACATCCAATGAAAATTTTGAGATAGCTTTTTTGTTTAGCATAGTTGATTTCCAGATAGAAAATACATTTTTGAGGAGTACAATCCCCCACAACCCTAAGGGCAAGTTTTGTAAGTTTTGCCCTGAAGGCATAGAAGGTTTTTATTGAAATCGTTGTCGTAGAAACTTGAAAAAGGGCTCATTCAACTTAAAATTCAAAGGGATAGTAACCTCTTTCATAGTCGAAAGTGATTTCAGGGCAACTAACCCCCCTAAGCTAACCTAACATAAACTAGAGACGACACACACACAGAGACGACACACACACAGAGACAACAAACACACAGAGACGACACAAACACAAACAGACGACAAACACACAGAGACGAAACACACACAGAGAATACAGACACACAGAGACGACACACACACAGAGACGACACACACAAAGAGACGACACTCACACAGAGACGACACACACACAGAGACGACACACACAGAGAGATGACACACACACAGAGACGACACACACAAAGAGACAAAAAACATACAGAGACGACACACACAGAGAGACGACACACACATAGAGACGACACAAAACATAGAGACAGAGAGACGACAAACACACAAAGACGTGACATATACAGAGACGACACACACACAGAGACGACAAACACACAGAAACGACACACAAACAGAGACAAGACACACACAGAGACGACACAGACATAGATACGACACACATAGAGATAATACACATACATACACATAGAGATAAGCTTTTTACTGAAATCTTTGTCGTAGAAACTTGAAAAAGGGCTCATTCGATTTGAAATTCAAAGCGCTAGTACCCTTTTTAGTATTTGAAAGTTACTTGAGGGCAACTGACCCCCCTCTTAAGCCCCCCTTTTCGCCAGACAATCCCCCACAACCCTCAGTGCAATGATTTTAAGTTATGTCCTGGGGTCATATAATGTTTTTATGGAAATCGTTTTTATAGAAACTTGACAAAGGGCTCATTTGATTTAAAATTCAAAGGGATAGTACCCTTTTTAATAGTCGAAAGTGATTTGAGGGCAACTACCCCCCCCCCCCCTCTCACGCCCAACTTTTACCCAAACACATCCAATCAAATTTTTTACATAACCATTTTATTCAACGTAGTTGAAAGTTTTGGAAATTAGGTCTTTAAGGATGATAACCCCACAGCCCTCAGGGTAAGGGTCGTAAAATATGCCCTGGGGGCACATCAAGTTTTTATGGTAAACATTGTAATTGAAGTTTCAAAGGGGCATCGTCCAATTGACATTGGAAGGGCAAATGCCCTTTTTAGCATCTTAAAGTGACTCGAGAGTATCTAAAACCCCTCTCACACCTATCGTTATCCAAAACGCATCAAATCAAAATTTTGAGATATCCATTTTGTTCAACGTAGTTGAAAGTTCTCGAAATTAGGTCTTTTAGGATGATAACCCCCTCAGAGCCCTCAGTGCACGGGGTTGTAAGTTATGCCCTGGGGGCATTAAAGTTTATATCGAAAGTTGATATAGAAATTCCAAAAAGGGGTCATTTGATTGGAAATGTAAATTGTTCTTTTTAATAGTCGAAAGTGAGTTGAGAGTAATTAACCCCCCTCTTACGCCCACCATTTCCCCAAAAACATACAATCAAAGTTTAGAGATAGCAATTTTGTTAAACAGAGTTGAAATTTCTGGAAATTATGTATCTAAGGATGACAAACCCTCGAGAGCCCCAAGGGCGAAGGTTGTAGTTTATGCACTGGGGACATATAAGATTTTATAGATAGAGTTGTTGTAAAACTTCAAAAGGGTTTCATTCACTTCAAAATTGAGAAGGCTAGTGCCCTTTGTAATAGTCGAAAGTGACTGGAGCGTAACTAACCTCCCTCTCACGCCCACCATTCCTCCAAACACATCCAATCAAAATTTTTGGATAGTCATTTTGTTCAACGTAGTAGAAAGTTCTGGAAATTAGGTCTTTGAGAATGACCTTAGGGTAACAGTTGTAATTTATGCCCTGTGGGCATATAAGGTGTTTATAGAAAGCGTTGTCGTTTCCAAAAGTGCTCATTCGATTGGAAATCGAAAGGCCTAGTGCCCTTTTTAATAGTCGAAAGGGATTGGAAGGCTTGACATTTTTATAGTAAAGATCGATGTGGGTATAATGCATTATTTTTTGTTGTTGTCGTTGTTTAGACCAGGGCACTTCGTATCGAAGGGGTTGTCGTGGGAACTTCGAAAGGGGCTAATTCGATTAAAAATAGAAAGGGATGATGCCCTTTTTAATAGTCAAAAGTGATTGGAGGGCAACTAGTCCCCCTTCCACTCTCACCCTCCCCTTTGTCCATTATGTTTAAAAACTAAATGTTACCTTAAGATTAAACCAAAATGCACTGTGATAATGCTTATTCCCAATAAGGCATCTCAACAGTATCCAAGGAACGACTGAGGGTATTATGTTCAAACTTTCGGGGCTACTTCTGCTCTTAAAATTTGATCATATCAAAATAACGTAAGTGTATCCAAGCTATTAAAGAAAATAATCAGATTTTTTTGAAAATGGTGTCAAGTTTTCTATTTCAGGTCAATTAAGGGAGTTATGAAACTAAATTAAACAGTACTATTTGTGTCCAGGTTTTTAAAAGTGTGTATGCTGTTAAAAATTGCTGGATATTTTTCCCGGCATACAAATCGCAGGCCAAACTATAAAGTCTTAAAAAACCGAAAAGATTTAAAGTATTATTTTCTTTTTCCCTGAAAAGACCATGTCAATATAAAACGAACAGAAATTAATTTAAAAAGCTTTTTCTACACAATAAGTTTCTCAAAGAAAAGTAAAGAACTCCATTAAACAAACAAAGAGCAAAAATAAAATTAAATAATCTACCAAGTGTGAAACTACCACAAATCAGCATCGATAAATAAATGAAACCCAAATCGAACAGAAATTACAATAAATAAGCGAGCCAAATTCAAACCGAGCAGAAATTAACATAAGTTGGGCGCAAAACACCTATGCCTTCCCAAGGCCAGAACAAAATTTGCACTTTACTGAAAAAATACAAATGAATGAGCATTGTCAGTTTAATATACATATACTGATATTTAGTAATCAAAATGTTAATATTATTTGATTTATTAAAGTTATAAAAGTAAAAACATTTATGGAAAAGCTGCAGTAGCAAGCAAAATGCTGTCAGACATTAACGTAAGTCAATTAGCCGTAAGCCATAAGTCAATTTTCATGATCTTGAATCTCAGTTTTTTTTGTACTTTTTGGTTTATCTATCGTTTTTATACTCCACTGTTTTACACTACTGTAGTAGTGGGTTAGAAATAAGTTATTATTATTATTGCTGTAACCTATTACTGTCACTTGAGGTCTAGTCTTTCGTCTTTCCATTTGATCTTCTGTTCTATGTTTACTATGTTTCACAAAAAATTTCGGTACTCCTATGTTAAACGGACTCTTTAATATACTGCAATGGAAACCAGTCACAAAAAAACCGTTTTGATGGGATAATTCAAGACACCACTATAGAGTAATACAATGTATAGCAAGGTTTTTATTGCGTATACGATATTTAAACTGTTGTTTTTTGGGGTTTAGGGGGGAGTATCTAGGTTCGGTTAGGTTAGGTTACGTAATCATATATGCTATGTTTTACCCCCACCCCTAATGGGCAAATATATAGCCCAAATTCGCTTCTAAACTATTATATATTCATCCTATTTTATTTTATTTCATTAGCATTAACCAAACTAGCACTATATAAAAGAGTCCGTTTCACATAGGAGTACAAAAATTTCTCAAAGCTGCCGACAAACACCAAAATACCAATGAAAATCTGGAGGATCAGAGTGCGGTTGAACATGTACCGCCCCGCTTATCCCCTCCTCTGATAATAGCTTAGTAAAGACGTTTTTGAGATAATTGCTATAGGCCGTTTACTGAGCTGCTCTCAAAGGGATGAACGCCACTGCAATGTAGGTTAGGAGGAATAATGTAAGATTAAACATACATTTCTCTACTAACCCTCCCTTTGAGCACTCCCTTTAAGAAGTGTTAAAAAAAAAAAAAAAAAAAAAAAAAAAAAAAAAAAAAAAAAAAAAAAACAAACAAACAAACAAGAAACAACAACATCTTAGAGAGGACCATCAACATATTACAGGAACTGTTGAGGATCTGGGACTCTGGGTACCCAAACGGGCCTGAAAATTAAAACCAAGTTCATTCGGTGTAAGTCAGTCTTATTTCATATAGATTTTTATTTTAGAAGTATATTTTAGTTATTCCTGCTTCAAGAATATATCTTATTACTAATAAAAATCTCTCAACTGCGAGAAGATATCCATGTTGCTCCCTCACAATTGCAAATAATTTCCGACTTTGAAAAGGTATTTATGAAATTGACCGGGAGCCACTTGTTAGTAAAGATTATTCCTAACAAGCGTGCCGAAAAATTCATTTTCTAAGAACATTCTCCCGGGTTTACATTCCGTAGAATTTCCTAGTGAGTTTAAAATCTATTTCAAATAAAAATCAAGGAAGTTCATGAATGTTGTGATAACGATTACAATAACTTACAAGCGAAACTTTCAACAAAAGCGAAACATTCTTTTTGCGTAAATTTTATTTTTGAAAAGAAAACTAGTTCTGTTAGAGCAGACAATGGAAAGTAGAAAAAATCAGGTACTTACCAGTTAGTGCGAAGTCGAGTGGCCCATACATAAATCTTGCTATCACAATCTGAGGCATACCTTCTTTGAGAATAATATCATTGCCACGATGATTGGCTCCAACATTCTTCAGTTTTACTGAAGTTCGCTTACGAAGCCATTTTTCACATGGATCTGTTGGTGTGAAAACACTGTCACTGTGCCCACCCTCGTCTGAGGAGTTCACTTCTCCGCGAGAAATCTTTAAAAGACCGAATTTTTATTAAATAATAATAACATAAACCTATGTGACCGTGAATGTCCGAAATTGGTAAGTGTCGACATTCACCGGTGAATGTCCGAAATACCTTTTTTTCTCCTTGGTTTAAGTCAGTGTTGCCAGTCAACTTTTTAATTTAAAGCAAGGTTTGAGGATGACAGGTTAGGTTAAGTTAGATTAGAATTGGTTGGGTTAGGTTAGCTTAGGTTTTTAACCCATTTCTGATATTTATAGCCAAACGTCCAAAATTGGTAAATGTCGATATTCTCCGGTGAATGTCCGAAATATCTTTTTTTTTCTGCTTGGATTTAGTCAGCGTTGCCAGTCAACTTTTCCAGTTTTACGCAAGGTTTGATGGCGACATGTTAGGCTTTTAACCCATTTTTGAGATTTATAACTAATTTAACCTAAGCCAACCTAACCTAATCTAACTTTAACCTTTACAATCAAAACTTGCATAATAGTGGAAAAGCTGATTCACAAAGCTAATTGAATCAAAGCAGAGAAAAAGAAATTTTGGACATTCACCGGTGAATCAGAAATTAACCAGATTTCGGACATTCGCAGTAACAGCTATAATGCTTCGAGGTTGGACAAGAAATTCAGAAATATGGGCATAATTTTTCTTAAAGGGGGACGGGACTAGAGACCCAGAAAACATATTCGTCGAAATAGAGTATAGAAGCTTTACTGTGTAGAAGGGTTCAAAAATCATCAGATTTTTGAAGAAGGTCGAAGCTTTCATTATGAGCATTGAATCAAATAGATGAGTCATTTCATACAGTAGTTTGAATATATATGCATATTATATTCAATATATTTATTATATACATGCTCAGCCAAATTTATACATTGAAAAAGCTACTTTTCGCATAATAAAAAATCCATCATGCACTTAAAAAATCCAAAAATCACGGATTTCTCACTCCGTTATTTTTACCTTTAGATTTTTTTTTCTTTTGTACAATTATTTGCTGAAAAAAAGCTTGATTTCCATCATTTCAAGTGGTGACGTCATTGCTAGGGAGTACTGTATACAATGTCGAAGTTCAGTGCATGGTTTTTCATTATAGTGAAAATTAATTCGTTTTAGTGGTTCTGAAATCTCTAGTTTTGCGTCAAATAACGTATATTTGCGAGGACATCTGTAGGAATTTCTAGCCGAAGTAAACAGGATTCTCGTTGAGACTTAAGGTAAAACAGCTGTGTCATATGCAACATGTTGAGACTGGAATCGACACTTCAAAAATAATAATTTTGAACTTGGGGGCAAAGAGCCCTCTCTTTACCCTCTTGCCCATAAAATGTCTGAACACCAAGAATTGGAGGAACTGCTTGATCAAGACCTATGTCAACATAATTTGGAAAACACCTTACAAGTTGATGAGTCAACAATTTCAAAGCGTTGGAAATGATCCGAAGTAAGGAAATTGAATGTCAAATTAGTTGAAATATTATTTTGTTAAAACAAAAAAGGAAAAGCAACTTGTTCAAGGTCTATATATTGAAATTTTGCTCATAAATAGGCCCCTCCCCTCCAAACTGAAAATCAAAAACATGTGTTTAAACTTATTCTCTGTTGAAATATCCAATAAACAGTTAAATGACCCATACGTAGGTCCTCTCCTTTCCCTTCCCCCTGCAAAACAGAGTTTTCTCTTTATCTCTTTTGCAAACCTAAATTTTTTCAGTCTCCAAGGCAATTGTATTAGCTCACTCACCTAAGAGAATCCATAAACAGGAATCTTAACTTGGAAAGATTTTGCAATCACAACTAATTTACCATCCAAACAAATCTTCCATTAATAGCAAATTTATTGATAGGTAAACTATAAGAACCTTATCAGTTCAGACTTCAGTAACAACTTAAGCCTTATGTGACTTTATCAGATTATTAAAAGGGTACTTATTGTACCCTTTATGGTACTTTAAGGGTACTTATTGTTAAACTCGATAACTGAAGTGAAGTTCAAGTGTGAAAAGGGTGACACTATTTCAGACCAAATTCTTACTGTAGTCTTATTTTTTATTGGACGTTGAATCCTTTAGATTTTGACACAAAAAGAAAAAAAAAGAAAAAAGAAAAGACAACAGGCAATGAATTTTCAAAGAGTAGGAGGCTCGGCCCAAACTTGTCAATACCCACCTCTATGAACAAACTGCCGTATAAATATACAAAACACACACACACACACACACACACACACACACATATATGTATATATATATATATATATATATATATATATATATATATATATATATATATATATATATATATATATATATATATATATATATATATATATATATATATATATATATATATATATATATATATATATATATATATATATATATATATGTATATATATATATATTATATATATTTTTGAGGAGGACAATGGCTATCTTATATGCCCTTATATGCCTTATAAAACCTTATATGCCCTGGGGGCATATAAGGTTTTTTATTGAAAGCGTTGTCGCAGAAACTTCAAAACAGGCTTAATCGATTGGAAATTCAAATAGCTAGTGCCATTGTTAATATTGGAACGTTATTGCATGGCAACTAGCCCCCCCGCACGCCCACCATTTCCCCAAACACATCCAATCAAAATTTTGAGATAGACATTTTGTTCAGCGTAGTTGATTTCCGGATAGAAAATATGTTTTTGAGGAGGACACTCCCCCACAGCCCTCAGGGTTAGAGTTTTAAGTTATGCCCTGGGGGCATATAAGGTTTTTAAAGAAGGCGTAGAAACTTCAAAAAAAAGCTCATTCGATTGGAAATTTAAAGGGCTAGTGCCCTTTTTAATAGTCGAAAGTGATTGGAGGGCAATTAGCCCCCCGCCTCCCCACGTCCATCATTCCACCAAACACATCCAATAAAAATTTTTGAGATAACCATTTTGTTCAGCATAGTTGATTTCCAGATAGAAAATATATTTTTGAGGAGGACACTCCCCCACAACCCTCAGGGCAAGGGTTGTAATTTATGTCCTGGGGGTATATAAGGTTTTTATTGAAAGTTTTGACATAGAAACTTAAAAGAACTCAATCGATTTGAAATTCAAAGGGCTAGTACCCTTTTTAATAGTCGAAAGTGATTTGAGGGCAACTAACCCCCCTCTCACAACCACCTTTTCCCCAAACACATCCAATCGAAATTTTTAGATAGCCATTTTATTCAACGTAGTTGAAAGTCTTGAAAATTACATATTTAAGGATGACAACCCCTCCCCCACAGCTCTAACGTCAAAAGTCTTAAGTTATGCCCTGGAGTATTTAAACCTTTCTTTAAGCTCGCCGTCATAAGAACGTCATAACGGCTTAGTTAATTAGATTTTGTAAGGAATAGTGCCTTTTTCAATAATTTAAAGTGATTGGATAGCGACTAACGTCCCTCTCACGCCCATCATTTTCCAAAACACATCCAATCAAAATTTTGAAATATTCATTTTGTTCAACGTAGTTGAACGTTCTGGAAATTAGGTCTTTTAGGATGATAACCCCCTCAGAGCCCTCAGTACAAGGGTTGTAAGTTATGCCCTGGGGGCATATGAGGTTTATATAGAAAGTTGTTGTATAAATCATAGGCAGCACGATCGCGCTGCCTAAATAAAGAACGGGGACACTCGAGACTGAGCAAAGAAACGGGGACTAAGTAAAGAGGGAAACACTCCCCCTCGGCCCTCAGGTCATGGATGTTAAGTTAAGCTTTTGGGAAATATATAATTGGTGTTGGCGCAGTGTGTATTTCATTATATAACTCCTTTAGAAATAGGCAAAGAAGTTGTTGTAGAAACTTCGTAAAAGTGTCATTCAATTGCAAATTGGAGTGACTTGTGCCCTTTTTATAGTCGAAAGTGATTGGAAGGCGACTAACGCCCCTCTCACGCCCATCATTTCCCCAAACACATCCACTCAAAATTTTGAGATAGCCATGTTGTTTAACGTAGTTGAAAGTTCTGGAAATTCGGTCTTAGAGGATGACAACCAACCTAACAGACCTTAGGGTAAGGGTTGTAATTTATGCAATGGGGGCATATAAGGTGTTTATAGAAAGCGTTGTCGTTTCCAAAAGGGCTCATTCGATTGGAAAATCAGATTTCAATGCTGATTTCAAATATATAACTTTCATCAAGTTTAGTGCTACCCATCAAAAGTTACGCGCCTTTGAAAATTTGGCTGATTTTCGAAAAAAGGGGGAAAGACCCCCTAAAAGTTATAGAACCTTAATGAAAAGCACAGCGTCATATTCCGCGTCTTAGAGAACCCTATTGTAGAGGTTTCAAGCTCCTATCTACAAAAATGTGGAATTTTGCATTTTTTTGCCAGAAGAAAGATCACGGGTGCGTGTTTATTTTTTTTTCCCAGGGGTGATCGTATCGACCCAGTGGTCCTAGAAGATCTTGGGAGGGCTCATTGTAATGGAAATTAAAAGTTCTAGTGCCCTTTTTAAGTGACCAAAAAAAAATGGAGGGCAACTAGGCCCCCTCCCACGCTCATTGTTTTCCCAAAGTCACCTGATCAAAATTTTGAGACAGCCATTTTGTTCAGCATGTTCGAAAATAGTATAAGTATGTCTTTTAGGATGACTTAATCCCCCAAAGTTCCCGGGAGGAGAGCTGAAAGTTATGAACTTTACCCAATGTTAACATATAGCATTGGTTATTGGGAAGTATACAGTACAGACGTTTTCAGGGGAGATTTTTCCCGGTAGTGGGGGGGGGGGGGTTAGGGCAGGGACGTACGCAGGAAGGGGGGGCCTCCGGGCCCGGGACCCCCAAAATCTCACGATTTTTTTTCATTTTCCCATAATTTTCTGATTTTTCTCACAGAATAATGGGTTTGAAGGATTTGGCCCCCCGAAACACTTTGGCCCCCCCGAAGCAAATTCCTGCGTACGTGCCTGGGGTCGGGGGTTATGTAGGAGGATCTTTCCATGAGGGAAGTTTTCATGGGCGAAGGGACATTGCTATGAAGGGGATGCCGGACTTCCCAGCATTATTTAAAAAAAGATCAGAAATTAAATATAAAAAAAAAAATTTTTCAACTGCAACAGCAGCAACATCAAAACCTTAAACGAACAGAAAATATTACATATATGATTGGGTTCACCCCCTAGTCAATAACTAACTCTTTAAGCCAGATATTTTTTAGTACTTTCATAAGAGCTATTTATTCTAATTAACGGCCTTTGTGGTTAAGGGGTCATTTTTGAAGAATTGGAACAAAATTCGAACTTTAGAGTACAAAGCGAGGTATTGTCTAGGGGGCGAACCCCCTAATATACGTATTAAAAAATATATGAATATAGAAGTTCCTTACGTAACTTAATTCGTAAGTTACGTATATTTATTACTAATAAAAACCTTCGTAAATAAAATGGAACTAGTTTCGAGAAAGCCATTTAACCAAATAAAAGTAAATTAATATGAAAATTTTGTTTTAATTATTCATGTACTGTGAGCCAAGATCAAAACCAGCATTTATTCAAAAACGTTCAAAAATTAAATAAACAAAAAAAACAAGTTTTTTAACTGAAAGTAAGGAGCGACATTAAAACTTAAAACGAACAGAAATTATTCCGTATATGAAAGGGGCTGTCCCCTCCTCAACGACTTGCTCTTTACGCTAAAGTTTGACTTTCTCACAACTCTATTTTTTTTAAACAATAAAAACTTTAGCGTAAAGAGCGAGGCGTTGAGGAGGGGACAGCCCCTTTCATATACGGAATAATTTCTGTTCGTTTTAAGTTTTAATGTCGCTCCTTACTTTCAGTTAAAAAAAACTTGTTTTTTTTATTTAATCTCTCATATAAAAACGTAGTCTAGCCATCTTAACTTTTTTTTTTATCACAGCCCAGGAAAATCGGGCTCGGCGAGCAGCTTGTCCCAAGCCAGAAAAGAAGGAGGGTTGGACGATAGGCTAATCCCCTATCCCTGTAAAAATTTTGGATAATTTTCGAAACGACAACGAAAAGCCTCGGACCTAATTTCATTTCTCTGGTAACGACCACTGACCTCCCCCGGACACGATTTTTGAAAGCGAATGAACCTTTTCGTCTTGCTTTTTGGAATGTCAGGACTGTTAATACTGCGCTTTTGAGATCGTCGCTCGAAGAACTTTGGTCAAAAGTGCAAGAGAGGTCGTCATGGAGAGGCACCCTTGTCGCCTTATGCGCCAGCCGGCGTGGGAAGACCTAACTAACAGGAAAATCGGATCGTATCACATTTTTTGTACAGCCATTAGTATGATATACGGTAAGTCAAACGGGTACCTAAAACAGTCTTACAGAAGAACAGAAACAGAAGAAAATTCTTTTTAGAATCATCGAACATATCATCCTCAATCTTTCAACACTGCCTAACGCCTAACACAGCTGAATCTAACGCCTGTTCATAATCTACAAAACTGAGAACTAAAGGGGACTGATGATTCAGACACTTCTCAATTATCAACTTTAGTGTGAAAACCTGTATATATTTTTTTAAAATCCTCTGCCCTTCTTAAAACCAAAACGTTTTTAAACTCCCCCTCCACCAGCATTTGTGTCATTAATCATGTTAATTAACTTGTTTCATAGACGAATCAAGCAAATGCCTCTACAATTGCTTCACTCTCTTTTTCTCCTTTCTTATCAAAATTTTAATTAAATTTTTTTCAATAATCAGTAGATTCTTTATCAAAAACCTAAGTAAAAGCAATAAATTTTTCAAAATTTCAGGCGATAAATAAAAGTTCAAAATAGGGATAAAATCCTTTTAATAGACAGTGATGATGATAGCAGTGATAGAAATTCACAAAAATACCAGAAATTTCGGTCACATATGCGGTGACCATCATTAGAAATAGAACTAAACTCAAACAATTTAAAACAATAGTTTATATACGAAATGAAATAAAACTACATATTGTTTAATTCTCTAATTCTTTTCAAAGGAAATGCGGAAGCTAGTCTCTTTCATCTTCTTGGATTGGGTTCATTAGTGTTCAATGATATAACACTTGGACAGATGTCAACTACATTGGGTGAATTGAAATTTACTCTATCTGGTCTTAGTAAATTACCGTAGATAGAATTAAGCCCAAGTTCACCTGTGTTCCGACTCAAATCTATGTTCTTGATTAAGGTGTTATTTTTTTCAAGAGTTTCACGAAAATTTTTGCTTTAAACCCTGATCCCTAGAAATCAAAGAGACATTATCGAATAAAATAAAATGATCTGGAAAATTAAAAATATGTTCTGAAACGGCTAAAGTAAAATCTTCAGGCTTAGAGTATTGCTTTAAAGCAAAACAAATAGAATCTTGATGCTGTAATAGCCTCATTTCAAAGTTATGGGTTGTACGTTCCACATATGAGCTTCCACTAGTACGTGGGATCCTTTAGATCCGACTTTACTGGCCCAACCAAGCTAAATCCTTTGTACTACTTAAAACTGCCTAAGACGTTGCGACTCTCTAAAGCTACCTCTGTACTATGACTCTGTAAAATTCTTTTGAGTTTTTCACTTCGCCCGGGTACATATGGTACAAATTTCTTAACAGCTTCCTTTCTAGAAGAGTTTCGGCTGCTTCTACATCAATATTTGTGTACATTGATACAATGTAGAAGCTTGAAAGCAAAGAACTTTTGAAGAAATTTCTACTTTTTTCAGTTTTTCAACCAAATTCGAAGAATTCTTAATTTACCAAATTTGTGTAGACAAAAGTAGTTTACAGATTGACACTAACCATTTGCTCAAAACACTTGTTGGTGGCCTTGTACTTGACACAATTAGTCGTAATGATAGGTCAAGCTTATAACTTTTCGGAAGTCCTTATAATTTAGCGCGCAAGGAACTGGGTGGCAAGATTTTGTAATAAAGCTGCTGTGTTATTTTTCCATCATACTTTAAACACTCTAATTCGTACTTAAACCTATTTGTAAAAGAGTCTGTTGTATTATACGATAGCTTCTAGCGTGTTTTTTCATAATTTAGTAAACTCATTAATTCTTATTCGCTGTTCTCAATATTCATCACAACTAAAGTTTTACTCTAATCCGATTTTGTAGTGATAACTGAACCTTACTTTCTTAAGTTTTTTATAATTACCATGTTTTCGATGTTCGTAATAGGATATCCCGGCCTCAATACAAAATTAGAAAACGTTTTCAAGCTGGATGCTCTTACTAAGCTAATATATTTTATTAGGTTTGCGTTTTTATGCAAAGATGCTTCTATTGAAGAGATAATATCTTCTGCGGGATAATATCTTCTACCCTTTTCAAGCACTGATTGTTCTTGTATCGTTAAAGTTCTGGATGAAAAATTAACCACGCCTGGTCCAAGAATTGACGAAGGTATTACCGAATTATTTGTTGATAATTTTGAAAACCTTTTTAGCAATCCTTCTCTTGAAAGGCGAAAGTCATGATTGAAGTGATTTTTTTCTGTTTGTTGAATAAAACAGAAGACACTTACACTAACCTTTTTTGAAATGAGATTTTCCATTGAAAGTTTATCTCTCAATATTAAAGCTCTTTTTTACTCTTATCCTTACTAATGTGATTTAAAGTCTTGAAATGTAAGCTTCGTTCAAACTTTTCTTCCTTGAAAGTGCCCAAATGTAAATTGAATTTTAGTGAAGGTAGCACAATTCTCATCTTCTTACATTGTAGAAGAAAATCCTACTGGTTTATAACATTTGCATTTTATTTTCGGAGTGTTTATATATTTATAAACATTTTTTGTCGAACCATCCCCATAAATATGACGTAGATAATTTTGAAGACCACACTGCCTTTCCATGACGATAAATAAAAGTTCAAATAGGATAAAATCCTTTTAGTAGACAGTGATGATGATAACAGTGATAGAAATCCAAGAAAGTCAAAGAGGCTAGCTTCCGCCTTTTCTTTGATAAGAATTACGGTAGAGAATTAAACAATATGTAGTTTTATTTGATTTCGTATATAAACTTTTGTTTTAAATTGTTTTAGTTTAGTTTTACTACTGATAAACGGTCGCTGCATATGTAACCGAAATATCTGGTATTTTTGTAAATTTCGGGTTTAGGAATAAGTTGGGTAATCTGTGAGGGCAATTTTTTTTTTTCATAAATACCATAAAAAATTCATTTCCAATGAAAATACCACAAAAAGAATTTTCAAAATCTACAGGTGCCACAAAATAAGTAAATTTTTCTTTTCATCAAATCTAAGGGGGATTATCATTTTTGGCACCTTGCCAACAATGATTTGGAACACATATTGAACCTAAGTTATTATATATATAGAGAGAGAGAGAGAGAGAGAGAGAGAGAGAGAGAGAGAGAGAGAGAGAGAGAGAGAGAGAGAGAGAGAGAGAGAGAGAGAGAGAGAGAGAGAGAGAGAGAGAGAGAGAGAGAGAGAGAGAGAGAGAGAGAGAGAGAGAGAGAGAGAGAGAGAGAGAGAGAGAGAGAGAGAGAGAGAGAGAGAGAGAGAGAGAGAGAGAGAGAGAGAGAGAGAGAGAGAGAGAGAGAGAGAGAGAGAGAGAGAGAGAGAGAGAGAGAGAGAGAGAGAGAGAGAGAGAGAGAGAGAGAGAGAGAGAGAGAGAGAGAGAGAGAGAGAGAGAGAGAGAGAGAGAGAGAGAGAGAGAGAGAGAGAGAGAGAGAGAGAGAGAGAGAGAGAGAGAGAGAGAGAGAGAGAGAGAGAGAGAGAGAGAGAGAGAGAGAGAGAGAGAGAGAGAGAGAGAGAGAGAGAGAGAGAGAGAGAGAGAGAGAGAGAGAGAGAGAGAGAGAGAGAGAGAGAGAGAGAGAGAGAGAGAGAGAGAGAGAGAGAGAGAGAGAGATAGAGAGAGATATATATAGAGAGAGAGAGAGAGAGAGAGAGAGAGAGAGAGAGAGAGAGAGAGAGAGAGAGAGAGAGAGAGAGAGAGAGAGAGAGAGAGAGAGAGAGAGAGAGAGAGAGAGAGAGAGAGAGAGAGAGAGAGAGAGAGAGAGAGAGAGAGAGAGAGAGAGAGAGAGAGAGAGAGAGAGAGAGAGAGAGAGAGAGAGATGTTTTTATTTATAAATTATTTATTGTTTTTATATTTTTATAATTTTTTTTTTATAATGTATTATTTTATAAATTTTTATTTGTTTTTTTTTTTTTTTTTTTTTTTTTTTTTTTTTTTTATTTTTTTTGTGTTGTTAGGAAGTTATTTTTTATATATATATATATATATATATATATATATATATATATATATATATATATATATATATATATATATATATATATATATATATATATATATATATATATATATATATATATATATATATATATATATATATATATATATATATATATATATATATATATATAATAAATGAGATGAAACAAAGAATGGAGTTCTTAAGCTAAAAAAAAGACGACCGAAGCATGGCCCTAGTACAATTCCTAAAATTCATATTTCTATGGAATTTAAAACAAAAATGAAGAAAGAAGGAGAAGAAGGAATAAAATTTCACGAGCTAGAAAAGACAACCAAACAAAAAACACAACATAATTCAAAAATTCGTAAATCTAAAATGAGCAAAATTGAATTGTCAATGAAATTTAAAATCAAAATTGAATTGAAAAATAAGATATTTAATTGAGATCTTTTCTAATAAAAAAAGGAGTTCTAATGAATTCCATCCTAATTCAACACAACAAAAGATGAGAAATATTTGGTTTTACCTGTCTAAGAATAAATGCGGCCAGATCATAACTCTCCCAATAGGAAGCATGGAATAAATGTGGCAATGCTTCAGAAGGAAAGCTTCCCAGACCATCTGGGCGATAAAGGCTATAATCAAGTCTCTTCACTCCCCACCATCTTCTTGTCAAAGAACTAACAATTTGGAGATCTAACTTGCCATTATGTGACGGAAATTATCTCCATTCTCTTCACCCAGTTGGTCCGCGTGACTTTGAAGAAATTCCAGTAAATGGTAAGGCTTTCCATCTCCAAGCGGAAATTTTTGGTATCTCGGCACACCAAAGGGGGCAGTACTTGTAAAACGTGCAGATATAATTGGCTCAAGTCTAACAGCTAAAGGGTCAGTGGTATGAAACAAATTAAAAACTTGAGAGCAAGTTGGCTTTGATATATCACTTGGTTTATTACGGCAAAGCTTCCTCGAGGCTAAAACAAGTCCTAGGGGAGAGCCTAGCAGAAACAGGCTATTCACCGACAAATTCAAGTTTTTCTTCTATTTTTAAGCCAGATATGGCATCATAAGCCAGAACAGAGCCCATACAATCAGCCACAATTTCAACACTACCATCAAAATTAACTGAAGTTTGTCCGAACTGCCTGTACACATTATTTGCAGCAATCACAGTGTTCCGAACACACTCAATATATGACGGTGTTTGAACAGCCAAAACTGGCAAAGCGCCAACTGGTATTTTTTGTTGTACAGATCCAGGATCTCCAGGAACAGTAGATAATGATGAAATAACTGCCAGGGCTGATGCAGCAGGCTGTGGACAAGGAATTAATCTCACAGCTAAGCGTCCACATGCTGAAGAATAATGTTGCCTCGCGACCGTGTCAAGAGAGGCACGAAAAGTTGCAATATCCGACTGACGAGAAGAGGCATCTACACATCCATCCAGAACTGTACCTGTAAGGATAATAAGCAATTGTAATTATATTGGAAGATTATTCGGCCATGTACAAAAAAAAAACGATTACGGTAACGCTACGCTATTGTTAAACAGAATAACGCAGAGAAATAAAGCGACAAATATATATAATATATCTAATAAAAATAGAAAAAAAATATATAAGGGAAACATACTCTATGATTCGCGCTGCATCAAATGTTTGAAAGACTCGAAATAAAAACTGCCAAAATTAGTAAGCATATTACGCAATTTTACACATAATGCATCTTCACATATTCTATATGAATATTTGCTTTATCATTAAAACTAAAATCGGTAAACTATTTAGAAATAATATTGCTAAAAATTAATGCGATTAATGCCATAAAAAAGTAAAATCATTAAACACAATATAATTGTTAAACTCTCGTATGATCATAAATATAATAACTGATAACATACAACTAAATAATATATTTTCACTAGGGATCAGGAAGAAACAGAAAGACAAGGAAAGGAGAAGAGATGAAGAGACAGACGAGGTCTTTCTCTTCCGTCAAAGGAGGGAAAGACAACCTCAGGGTCTTCAGGGTCATATAGAAAAAATAATAGCACAAACACCTGCAGCAAACACGTCCATTTTTTCTACGACTGAAGTGTTTCAGCTTAGAATTTTCACTAGTAAAACAATATTTTTTGAGAATTTTTTTTATTTATGAAATTTTTTTCTGAACCAAAGAAATATAAAACTTCAAAAGGATTTGTGGATCCATGCTAAGTCTTTGGGTCCAGGCTGTATTTGACAAAAGTGCATTGCTTCTTGTGAACACACTGACGATACACGGCCGGGTTACTTCCCATGCTAAACCCGTGCCAAAAGTCTAATATATTACACTGTCTATAAAAATTATAAAAAATACAATTTATTTAAATTAGAGGTCTCTTGAACACTATAAACGGATTAAGCATACAAATCGTAATACCAACAATCATATTTATTTTTTTTTTTTTTTTTTTTTTTTTTTTGCTTAGTGAGAATACTATTTTTGTCCTTGATTACTTCTTGTCCTTGTTTTTTTTCTTGCAGGTGTTTCTCCTGTTCTTAGTGTTGTCTTTTTCTTTTTATTTATTCCTCTTGCGTGCATTTTTGTGTGCAGAGGTAACAAATAAACTATTATTAGAGAACAAATAATAGATGCGTAGTAGAAAAAAAATGTAAAAACAAAACATAAAGCACAGACTATAAATTAAAATTGCGTACTAATTATCTCCAGCAACAATTTTAAAACCTATTCAAGACCAATAACTGAGATCATAGCCCTTCTCTCCCCTCAGAAAAAAAATATTTTGATACAGATTATAATATCGAGCAGAAACTATGCAGATTTGATTAAGAACAATATTTTGGAATTTCTGGAGAGATTTGGTATGAGCCTCGTCAGACCGCATTCCAAAAATTAATTATTTGTTTTTTAATAACTAATAGTTGCATAAATTAATTACTATTACTATTAGAACTAGCAACTCGTCACACCATAAAGCTGCCTGAAGCCAACATGTACACAGGGCTCTTTGATTTTTTGGCTACATTTACGATACCTCAAGAGCCACCATTTACCGAGGGAGAAGGCCTTATCTAAGAATTCATTAGTTGTTTCGTTAATGGTCGTATTCTATTTATAAGTTTGTTTTTTATAATAAACAAAATATTTACAAGGTACTTGCCTAAAATATAAAACACACTCGTGAACTTGTATAGAGAATACCCGGTTTTTCACGCTGTATATACCAGACAATAACCTTCGGCTTGTTGGGAAACCACATTATAGATTTTTTTAATTTAATATTTAGTTGGTATTTTGGTTAGGTTAGGTTATTTTAGGTTACGAGCCCTTCCATAATTCTTTGTGGTAGTATTCATAATATTGTTACTAAACCACTGTATTTTCATCATATTTTGTTTTATTTCATTAGCATTCACCAAACTTCACTTCTCGAGTGTTTTATACTACAGACAAGAACCATTTATAAATAATTAGAGAATAAATTGCTGATAAAAATGTTTTGTTTAATTATATGGTACTAATCCTTATTTTTAAGGAAACTCCGTCTGGCTGTAGAAGGTTGAACAGCCAATTGAGCTCTTTGACACCTATACAATTAAAAAAAAACTTTTTTTAATGTGAAATAGAGTTGGGTTATATTGGCTTCTGAAAGGCTCAATTTAAAAAAAAAAATATCCACACAAAAAGGAACACCGATTCCCTTTTTTCCTCGTTGATCCCGCGAAAAAGATAAATGGTCCTATTCTAATTTCACGTTACTCTTTATTATTGAGATTAGTTCGTTAAATTAAAATTCTCAGGATAACTACATAAACAGGAGTCGATATAATATGCTATGAGCACCTCTGAGTTAATTGAGCAAGCTGTGGTCCAAGTCAATCTAATGCACCCCCTCCCCCTCCCGACAAAAATAAATCTGATAGTCAGTTTGAAATTGTTAAATAAACTGACATAAAAGGGAACAAGGAGTTTTTATCTTTATTATTTTAAACCACATAAAATATGAACTCTGGATGTGTGCAGTGGGGGCCATGGATAAAATTGCCGAGGATCTGGAAGATGCAGCTAGACAGTATAATAGTAAAATACTGCACTGGCATTTTAATAAATTTAGAGGGAGTAGTCAATCCGGACCTAGCCCAGTTAGACAGAAACGGGGTCACAATCAGTATTAAGGAAAGAACAATAGAGAGACGGGCCGAACAGTTTGAGAATTTTCTCAACCAAGATAGAGTTGCAGGAAAAGATATACAGGAAAATGAAAAAGTTTGTGATATCTTGGATGTGCAGGAAGATTTGTTTTGTGAGGAAGATTTAGCGACAGTTTTAAAAGTATTAAAAAATAATAAGACTCCTGGTGCAGATAGGAGGGTAAAACAGTTTCTTAAATATGGTGGCTCTGAGGTTAAAAATAAGTTACTGAAGATTATGAATATGATTTTTGAACAAGGGGAAATACCTAACGATTTTAGAAAAAACCTTAATTAAGGCACTTTACAAGAAAGGTGATAAAAGTGAGTGTCGTAATTATCGAGGCATTAGTCTGGTCTTTGTAGGTAGTAAATTACTTAGCAATATGATACTTTTTAGACTGAGAGATGCCGTAGACAAACTTTTAAGAGAAGAACAGTGCGGTTTTAGAAAAGGTGTTGCAGGATGTGTCCGACCCAAATTTTCACTCTTAGGTTAATAATTGAGAATTGCCTGAGTTTTCAAACACCTTTGGTCTTCAGTTTTATAGATTATGAGCAAGCGTTCGATTCTGTTGATAGAATAGCTTTAGTAAAGGTTTTATCCTTGTATGGTATACCAGACAAATAAATTAAAGTGAGTAGTGCTATGTACGAGAATAACACAGCTGCGGTTAAGGTAAGAAATGAGGTTAGCAGCTGGTTTTGTATTAAATCAGGAGTTAAGCAGGGTTGTGTTCTATCCCCCTTTATATGGATTATTTTGATGGACTTTGTTTTAAGGAGCACAGGAAAGGCAATGGGTGACCACGGAATCAAATGGGGAGGAAAAAGTCTCCTGGACTTGGATTATGCACCTGATTTAAGCATCCTAGATGAAAGTGTGAGCAAAATGAATGAAGTTTTAGAGGTTTTGCGAGTTCAGGGTGCTAGAATTGGTTTGAAAATTACTGTTAGGAAGACTAAGTAACTAAGGCTAGGAATAAGTGAAGATGAAAAGGTGACGTTGGGTAATGAAAAGATTGATCAGGTGGGCAGCTTCACTTACCTTGGTGGTATTATTAGTAAACATGGTGGGAGCAGTGAAGATTTTGGAAGTAGATAGCCAAGGCTCAGGGTGTTTTTTCACAATTAAAAAAAGTTTGGAAGAATAGGAAGATAAGTCTGCAAACCAAGAGTAGAATATTTGAAGCTACAGTGATGACAGTAGTCAAATATGGCTCGGAAGCATGGACGCTCCGAAAAGCGGATGAAGATTTGCTAGATGTTTTCCAGAGAAATTGCTTAAGGATTGTTCTGGGTACCCGGCTGACTGACCGTATTTCAAACAACAGGCTATACGAAAAATGTGGTTCAATACCGCTCTCTAGGGCTATAATGAAAGAAATGAGTAGGTGGCGTTGGGCGCGTTGTGCAGATAAAGGATGACAGATTGCCGAAGATTTTTCTTTTTGGCCAACCGTCTAGGGCTAAATGGAAAGCAGGTCGTCCTCGTCTGGGGTGGGAGAACGTCATAAAGAAAGATTTAAAGGAAATGGGAACTTCTTGGGCGGGTGTAAAAAGGGAGGCTTTGAATAGATTAGGGTGGAGGAAGAGCGTGCTTAGCAGTGTTGGCCTCAGGCGGCTTGGTGCTGCGGCGAGTTTTTAGTAGTAGTAGTAGTAGTATATATATATATATATATATATATATATATATATATATATATATATATATATATATATATATATATATATATATATATATATATATATATATATATATATATATATATATATATATATATATATATATATATATATATATATATATATATATATATATATATATATATATATATATATATATATATATATATATATATATATATATATATATGTAAACTCAATTTTCATTTAATCCGATGCAAACACAATTTGTATGCCCCTAATTTTTAAATAACAGCATATGCTGCAATCAAGGCCGTATCCAAGGGGAGGCTACAGGGCTTGACCCCCCCCCCCCCCCCTTGGAATTGTCAACCAAATCGTAAAAACTTAACAAAATGCATATAAAAAAATATTTGATGCGTTTTTTAAGATTTTTTTTATACCCCCCGAACAAAAATCCTGGATATGCCCAAGGTTACAATTTTGATGAGGAAACCTTGAATCTAAATAAACTAAAAAAAAAAACAATAATAATAAATTCCTCTGAAATGTTTCGTGTGGAAGATAATATATGCAAAATATGGCTTAATAAATAAATTAATCCCCTTTTGACATATGGTAATTACTGTAAAGTTGAAGGGCTTCCTAGAAAAAAAAAAATCAAGGGCTTCAAAATCCAATTCTATAAAAATGATTCTGAGAGCATCTTAAAATAACGAAACATAGGATTTGGTTAAGTTGCATGCTATTTTTCCTGGCAAAAGTTGAAATTGAAGTTTAAAGTAAAAAAAAACAACTCAAGGGCAAGACGGAGGTGGGATTTCCAAAACACGTCAGGCATGCAACTGTGTTGGCCCTAGGCCAAGTGGAATGTCAGATGAATCCGCCAACTGAAGAAGCCATTTTCTTATGCTACAACCAAAAATAATTTTTTCACGACAAATTACGTACTTTTTGCATGTACAAATTACTTAATTTTCATTTACGTAATTAAGTAGATTACGTATGTTTTTTACGTAATTACGTTTAATGTACGTTGAAAAACACTTTTTGTTTTATTATAATCGGTTTGTTTATTTATTGTTGTTAATTATAACTGTCATTACTTACCGAATTGGTAAGAAACTGTAACTAATCTAACATCTCTGTAATGCAGCGTGTAGCTAAAGCCTAAAGGCAAGCGTATTTTCCAGAGACCATTTACAATTCACACTGTCATGTGGTTTCTGATAATCAGAGGGTGTGAAACCTGAAGGAAAGCGGCTATTGCAAACAGTTTAAGGGGAATCGGTATCTTAAACGATCACACAGTGTTGTCCATTATAAACTTTTAGTTTTGTGGAAAAACTATTTAGAACAGATTTGGCGGTCTTGCCATAACTTGCAGAGCTGGGATAAGAGATTCGAATAAACGATGTGAAACAAAAAGCCACCACCTACTATCCCGAAAATCTTGGAAAAACCAATTAACTTGTCCCGGAAATAAATGGAAATACGTCGTTTTGTCTCGGAAATAGAGATATTCAGATTTAACAAAACTTGCGCCATTAGAAAGTATGAATTTTGTTTTTAATTTGATGGAGCAGAATTATATTTTTAAAATTAAAGAAAGGGCAGTCCATAAACATATTCTAACATACCTGTTTGGAAAATCTTAAAAATCAGCTCAAATTAGGTATCATCTGAGCAATTTGACAGCTTTGGGAGTTACCTGTTGTGCAAACTGCCTTGATTGAAAACCTTGCTGATACAGAATGCAAATTATTTATGCTATATATACATTGAATAGACAGTCCTTGGCTTAACAATTAAAAAGAGATTATTCGTTTTCTTTACTTTATTTTTATTTTATTTTTTATTTTTTAAATAATTTCTGAGACCACACTGGCTAATCATGATAAAACATAAAATCGCGAAGAAAGGAAGAAAACGAGGACAATTTTAGTTTTGTGTTTTTATTTTAAGATTTGGTCTTTTATATTTTTATCAGTTTTATTCTGCACTGAGGACGGTCAAGCGGAGGTCTTGACCGAAATATTTGCATAACTTTTCAATTTTTTCACTGGCTGTTAATTGTCCTCGTTTTCTTCCTTTCTTCGCGATTCTAATGTTTTATTTTCTTTTTTATTTTTATTTTCTTTATTTTATTCGTTTTCTTTATTTTAAACTAGCCTCTCCTTATCTTTTCGAACTGTTTCGACAAATTTAAGATCCTCTATCAATTTTACCAAAATTGCTTTGGGAATTCCCTGTGGTGCTGCAAAAAACTGCTAATTGGCCCTTTGTCTTTCAGAAGGTTTCCGACGCTGAGACCCGCAAAATGATTTTCACGATATCGAATCACCTTAAAGAGATTTTACACAAGAGATTTCAAGTTTCATTACACTAAAAGGTGACACAGTTCATACGTACTTCGGTAATGTCCCTTTTTTATGTTACAGCTCGGGATGAAGATGAAATTTTTAAGAATTTTTATTTGGGCGGTGGGAGGAGTATACACACTTCAAATTTTAATTTTGAGGGAAGCAGGCAAGCGTTTGTTCTCCAGTCCTCACACAAAAGAGTTCGCACAAAATAATCCTCACAAACAAAAAAATGACACAAAATGACAACAAAAAAAATGACAACAAAAAATTACAAAAATGACACAAAAAATTACACTAAAAAATGACAAAAAATGACACAAAAAATGACAACAAAAAATGATACAAAAAATGACAACAAAAAAATTACACAGAAAATGACAACAAAAAGTGACCCTTTTTTATGCCTGCCTTCTCATAGGTTCTTTAGCTAGTTAATTTTAAAATTGTTTAATAATTATTAAAATTTCTATCATTTGATTGTTTTATTAGTACTTTCCAAGGACTGTTCAAGGCAAATATTTTTCAATAAACTCAATGATGGAATAGGCTTTATACTTTTACGTTTAGGGGAGGGGGAAAAGGGGCAGTAGTCAAATTCTTGCTGTAGAGATTTTTTTCGTTTTAAGTTTGATTTCAATATTCAATTTACGTTTTACTCGTTTTAAAATTTATTTGTTCATTATCTGCATTTATTATATTAGTACCTATCCCCTGTATGTTTGTTACGATTATTTTATTTTATTTCTGTTCGTTTTGTGTTTCATTTATTCTTTAATCGTAATTTCTGGTGGTTTTGAGTTTGAATTATTATAGAAATTTATTTCTGCTTGTCTTAAGTTTAATATAGCTTTTTACTTTTCTTTCTAAAACTAATTTTTTCGGAAAGTTTTTTTTTAAATTAATTAATTAATAAAACTAATTAATTAATTACATTAATAAAACACGTACCTGCGTGAAAAACCAAAATCAAATGAACTGGGGCGGAGCTTTGGTGAGTAGGGGAGGCGCTAAGGACAGGACTCGCACTTTTACATCCTTGAAGCACTAAATGCGATCGAACACCTCTATCTTTAGGATTTCTTCGTGACACCCTTCTTTCCATGAACCGAGGGGCAAAAATACTGTCTAAAAACAAAAATTTAGTAAACAATATGAAAAATAAAGACAACTAAAGTTAAAAAGGTATTTAAATATAAAAGGGCCAGAGCAGAGAAAAATAATAGTTGGTCATGGTCATGTTTTACATTTTGGATGCCCCTGATAAAATTTGAATAATTATTCAACTATAATTATTCTAATTAGAATGAATAATTAGATTAATTTATTAGAAATAACTAATTAGACTAATTCTTCTAAGTACTACTCCTTTTCTTCTAAACTATTACAAACTGCAAAAAAAATGGGTCAATATTATTCTAAATTGATCTTTTATATGTCAAATAAAAAAATAACTGAAAAAAAAACACAAAAAGAGCAATAATAAAAATTTGGTTTATTACGATAATAAAAACAATATATATATATATATATATATATATATATATATATATATATATATATATATATATATATATATATATATATATATATATATATATATATACACAAAAAAAAAAAAAATATATATATATATATATATATATATATATATATATATATATATATATATATATATATATATATATATATATATATATATATATATATATATATATATATATATATATATATATATATATATATATATATATATATATATATATATATATATATATATATCTAAAAAATGTATCTAAAAAATAAGATACAAGCTAATACATAGTACCATGCATTCATTGTATTTTGATTAATTATTAATATCTTGTCTTATCTTATAAATCTTATATCTTAATCATGTCTTATTTGAAAGAAAATGCGAAAAACTGTGAAGCAGAGTTTTGTTGACATAAACAACAAATACTTTTGCAGCTGGCGAAAAAATATTTACAGCTAGCGTATCTGTACTATAAACATAATTTGAAAATAACGAAGAGAGAATCTCTTTTTGAACGCACTTCTTTTAAAGACAGGTGTGACTGTAATCTCGCTCATATGTTAATTAAAAGAATAAACTTAATCGAATAAATGTATTTAAAGCGTATAGATACTTGAAGTACCTAAACAATAAGCACTTAAAGTACTTAAAGAAGTACTTAAAATACATAAACTACTTAAAGTACTTAAAAGAATGAATGTGTTATTTGTACTTGTACATTTAATAAATGAGTCTTTACACTTCGTTGCTAATTTAGTTACTTAGCCACTTGTCTAACAAAACCAGCGAAGAGCGGAGGATGCACTTCTACAAAAAATGACTTTTTTAGGTTTTTCTCCCCCACTCTCTAAGAGAAAATGTCCAAAGGCACCTCCTCCCCTCTCCTCCCTCCCTTTGACCTCCCCGCTCCTCTCTCTCAATAGACTAATAAATAGAAAAAGACCATCAACTTTAAAAGAAAACTATCTTCGTTTGGGCAGATATTATAATAAAGAACACACAAAAAAAAAAAACAATCTTATCAATTAGCCTGGCTACACCTTTGGTAATTTTACCTCTATTTTGGAGTTACCTGCTTTAACTTCTCAATATTGTTCTAATAATTAAAATGTTCTATGCAGCAGGGAGGAGTCCAAAACTGAGAAGACGAGTGTGGGGTTCTAGCACTTGGAAACACTCCACAAAATCCATAGTATACATTGAACAAGCCGAATTTCAAATGTTGAAATCCGAAAAATGACTATTCAGCCCCTTATAGTGAGCATCCTCCGCCAACACTGACAGCAATACTTAGGTCACGTCTGAAGAAAGAAAGATGAAAGGACAACCAATACGAATCTTGTGCGGTAGCCTTCAGGATTTAAATAAAAAAAAACAAATTTTTTTTAACTGGAAGTAAGGAGCAATGAAATGATTCCGCATGAACAGAACAGTATGAACAGAAATGATTCCGTATATGAAAGGGGCTCCTCCTAAACGCCTCGCTCTTTACGGTAAAGTTTTTTATTGTTTTAAAAAATAGAGTTGTGAGAAAGAGTCAAACTTTAGCGTAAAGAGCGTGGCGTTGAGGAGGGGGACAACCCGTTTCATATACGAAAAGGGCCTCCCACGTAACCCCCGACCCACCCACCCCTCAATACCAGAAAATATCCCCCCTGAAAACGTCGGCATATTTCTCAATAACCAATCCTATATGTAAACATTGGGCAAAGTCATAACTTGCAGCCCTTCCCCCGGGGGCTTTGGGGGATTAAATCATCCTCAAAGACATAGTTATTATATTTTTCGACCATGCTGAACAAAATAGCTGTCTCAGAATTTTGATTGGGTGACTTTGGGAAAAAGATGAGCGTGGAGGGGCCTAGTTGCCCTCCATTTTTTGGGTCATTTAAAAGGGTAATAGAACCTTTAATTTCCGTTCGAATGAGCCCTCCCGCGATATTCTAGGACCAATGGGTCGATACGATTACCCCTGGGGAAAAAAAAAACAACCAAAAAACAAATAAACGCGCATCCGTGATCTTTCTTCTGGCAAACAAATATAAAATTCCACATTTTTGCAGATAGGAGCTTGAAACCTCTACAGTAGAGTAGAGGTCTGATGGTGCGATTTTCATTAAGGTTCAATGACTTTTAGGGTATTTTTTCTCCTTTTTTCGAAAATCAAGCAAATTTTCTAAGGCGCGTATTTGAAATCAGAATAAAAATATAATTCTTTTGATGTCTCTATTGATATAAAAATTCCGATATTTAGAGTTTCGGTTACTATTGAGCCGGGTCGCTCCTTACTTACAGTTCGTTACCTCGAACTGTTTGATATTGGGGGGGGGGGGGGGGCTCTTAAATAACAAAAACCAATGAACAAGAAAAGTTTAGGACTTTTTCCTTCCTGAATTTAAGTTTTTCCCTACTCCTGCAGGTAACTTGCTCAGTGAATTGTACCAACTGTTTCTGGACCTGTACCCAACGCGACTAATATTCGATTCAAGTACCTATACTCTAACAGTTGAGACTTTTTTTTTAATCATTGTAACAATGTAGTCATTCAAAGCTTATTTTCTTTGTTTCTTAGTTACTTTATTTAGCTATAAGATTGTAATTAATTTTATCAATTAGTTAATTAAAAAAAAAATAAGTAGATTAAAAAAAAAGCTGAGCCTCACCTTCATTAGCCTTCGAGGAGCCAGGGCTTTCTGAAGGACTTTCATCATCTTCAGTTCCAAGCAGTTCCAGGGAGCTCCATTTGACCATTTGTGAACTCTCATGAGTTGAATTTTGACAATCAAAGAATTCATCTTCACTACTCGACTGCTCTTCTTGGGTATCGTTTATCGTCTCAATCTGTTCAAGGTCAATCAAGATAATTCAAAATTATTCCACTAAAATTGTTGTTCTAGCACTAGGCGCAGTCAGGTCTGACCCTTAGAGGGGAGGAGATTACACGAATTTTCCTTCGAAGGCGGGGAGGGTCAAACACAAAAGTGTAAGTAGGCACCATTTTCCTTGAATGAGGCTTCGTACGGATCTCGGGGGAGATTTAAGTGTCCCCCCCTCCCACCAGTGTACACATATACATTCTAGTTGACAAGCATTTCAGCTCAATTACGCTTTGCATTAAAAGAGGATTACCGCCCTTGCACAACAACCTATACTGGCTGAAAAACTTTATACTTTCAGCAACGCTGATAAGACTAAACTTATAAGGATTTAATTTGCTGAATAAAAAAAAAATGATTTGCGACAGTATTTCTCATAACATGAGGTCTGAAAAGAAGAGAATCTGCATGAGGAATACAGTTCATTTAGACTTCATCTGAAAAGATAATGATCAAATACAGAATATAAGCTTGACTTGATGTGTTTCCAAAATCAACTGAAAATAATAAAAAATCGTTACGAAAAACTACTGTTAATAGGCCAAATAACCTTGTTACACTTCTGAAATCGGGAAAAACAAGGTATTAAATTAAAAAATAAATAGACTTAAAACACCAAATTAAAAGGATCAAGATTCACATAGTTAAGATGTAATAGGTCAATTAGTAAAATCACCAGCATAAATGCAATCTAATTACTCGCTCTTATTCGTGCCATAAACCATTCAAAACCCCCAAAGAACTCCTCAGGAACAACACTAGAAGGCATAAAAATATTTTGCTTTTCTTTTATAGTGAGAAAAAAGGTGGAAAAAAAAAATCAAGACTAATTGAACACGTTTTTTTTTCTAGCTCGGTGCAGACTGTTCTGTTTTTGTTTTTTTTTATTAAGACGAAAATATTTCGTACAAAACAATAAATAAAAATGATTCAACAAAATGCCACTTTTTAACAAAATGCCACTTTTCAACAAAATGCCACAAATTACACTACGGAGTTCAGTATAAGAGTTCTGTCATATTTTAGTTCTTGAAACAACAGCAAATAAATAATTTGGCGCCCAATGATCGTTGATAAAAATTGTAAAACTAAGAGATTTTGACGGGGACTTCCGTCAGGGACAAGGCAGTATCCAAAAGGGAGGATGGGGGCACGGGTTTACCCCCCCCCCCCAAATGTGTTTTCCAATTCTTAAAAAAGTAACAACAATGCATATAAACAAATTTTTGATGCGTTATTTATATATTATTTTTTTTGTATAACCCTTCCGAACACAAATCCTGGATACGCCCTTGGCCAGGGACTTTGAGCTTGTTTTGGCGGAGTGACTCCTATTCTGATATTGTTTCGTCTTTCGTTTCGCCTGATTCGTGTTTCATGTTTACAAGTAAAAACTCGCTTTTATGTTGAAAATAAATGGATAAAAAATCAAGACTATTTGAAGACGTATTTTTCTAATTCCTCTATTCGCTGTAGGAAAAGCGACTGGCAAACTCAACCCCTTCATTATATCCTGCTTAAACCTCTCTGAAAACATCACGAAAAAGCCAAATGATCTCAAGTTCCATATACAATTTTAATCCACGATGAAAACTCCCATTTTTAATTTCTCCTTTGAAGGATCACTTTCAACTTTTTATCCTCTTTTCGCTTATTTTTCTTCCCATGCGTTGTTTCTTTTCTTCTCGTGTTGTGAATGCATGAAACTTAAACTGAGGTCAATCCTGCCTCTAACAAGCGCCATACCAGTTAACATCCATGCCAAATTGTCTGATATTCTGTTTTGTTAAGTAGTCAATGGTACTATAGAGAACTCAATCGTGGTCCCATAAATCATTGATTGACCTGAGAACTTCCAAGGACCTAGACTGAACTAGGTTTTACTGAATGAAAACCCCTGCTAGTTTAAGTAGATTTTATGTCTTCTTAGAGACAGCTACTTATCATATTAGCTGTAAAAAATATGTTAACCAATTTACATAATCTAATTGTAGCATTATCGTATCATCGGATTCCCCTTATGACTTCTGGTTCTCTCTCACTTTGATTTTTTTTTTCAAATGTTCAGTGGCGTCACTTCACAGAAACGTAAGGGATGGGGACAAATGTATTCTTAAAATTTAGGCGGGCAATTTCGTTGTTTTCAATTTTGTCAACAAGAATACCAAAAACATCAAATATTTAAATGAAAGTATAAAAAGAAGGTATTTTTTTAAATCTAGGGGGGTGGGGGTGTCAAAAATTGACAATACTGCATATGCTGTATTTGAATTGTTTCCTGATATTTTTTTTTCTGGTTTACCTTGTTTAGGTTTAATATAAGTGAAAATACAACTTGTTTTTTACAGCCTGGCCTGATTGTTAACTATTAACCGGAGTCATTTTTTATTTTTTTTTCAATCTTAAAATTTCAATTTTTGGCACAAACTTCACATGTTTTTTAATAATAAAACAGGTTTTTGTAATACTTTTTGTCTTCATTGATATCCCCTTGTCCTTGTCTTCAAACCCTGGAAATTTCAAACATTTCAAAGATGAAGCAAATTTAAGGCCCGTTTTCGGGAATCAAGAATCGACGCAGAAAAAATTATTGGAAAGTTATTGTTTTCGAATATTTGCTTTCTTTGAATAAATTCACAATTGCCAACTGTGTGGCTTTTTTACGAATAAAGACTTCAGAATAAGACTTAGTCAAGAATGAGTCCAGCGTTTTACTATTAAGGCCCATCCACAATGAGATTTTGCTAATGCTGAGATTTAGTTAGCGCTAATTTGAGCCAATCTGTTTTTCCACGGGGATACTTGTCCACGGGGAGGAAAGTTTCCCGGGGTAATTGTCCAGGGGAAATTTTATACGGGAGGGAGGAAAGGAGATTTTTTGGTATGATTTGAGAAACGGTCAGGAATTAAATAAAATTGCAACAAGTTTTTCCATCTGAAAGTAAGAAGTAACATTTAAACTTAAAACGAATATAAATTATTATGTATATGAGGGGGCTGCCCCTTCCTGGAGTTTGACTTTTTGTCACAACTCCTTAAGAAAAACTACTCAAATACAACACCTTTTGAATTTAAATGAGAAGTATGAGAAACAACTGGCCACACCAGGGATTGAATCCCCCTTATTTTCCCCTTTGATAACTTTGGATCTTTATTAGAAGGGACATTGAAATTTCTACTCTCTTTTTTTTTTAGTCAGAGGCAATCATATAGCATTACCTAAGTAAAGACCTCTAAGAAGTCTATGTATTCATATTTGTTCAATTATTTTATCCAAGAGGCACTTTGTGTGTAAGGGGGGGGAGGAGGCCAAATAAACTTTGGAGGGGGCTCATCTATCAGGAGGATAGATATATATATATATATATATATATATATATATATATATATATATATATATATATATATATATATATATATATATATATATATATATATATATATATATATATATATATATATATATATATATATATATACAAATACTGAACTAAACTGTAACTGAACACATATCTGAGCTTTTCAAATTAGAGAAAAAACAAATGTACTGCAATTATATCCGAGTTAGGACCACAGTACTTGACACCGTACAAAAAAACATCAGCATCAAACCAGCATCAAAATGTATTGTTGATACACAAATAACATATTTTGTCTAAATCTAGACACTTCTCTGGTTTACCAATAAGAACCTCTGGTTCTTCAACCTCATGACTGAGACTCAATAAAAGGCCTCAGTCAACTGCAATTATGCAATTATATCCAAGTTAGGACCACAGTACTTGACACAATGCAAAAAAAAACATCAGCATCAAACCATTGATATTGTTGATACACTTATTTTCTAGTACCTCTCTAGAAAATACATGATACCATTTAGAGCTGGGTCAACTCTGGCTGAGCTTACAGAATCACACCACTGACCCCCATTTCAAACAACTAGCCACGCCAGGGATTGAATCCCCCCTTATTTTCCCCTTTGATACTTTTGGATCTTTATTAGAAGGGACATTGAAATTTCCATAATTTTTCCATAATTCATAATTTTTCAATTATGACGTCATGCAGGGTACGTAAGGTGCAGAAGAACTGGCAATTTAACTCAGATTTAACATAGCAATGTCAAGTACAACGTTTAGTAATATGTATGAAACATACAACTACAAAGACTACGAAATCTACGAAAATTTCGAAGACGTAGATACAACTTCAAACACATGCAACTACGATGGTGGATATGGTTTTGAGGAATGTTTTACAAATGGGTATAACTATAGATATACATCCCAAGTAAAACCAATTCCACAAACTATAAAAATATTCCCTTACAAAAGCAACTAAGTCTACAGAATCAAAATCAGAAAATTCGAATCTGATCCAAAGATTGTTGAGTCAGCAGAAACTGACGGGGTGCAAGAGGAGACTTGGGGTGCATTTGAAAAGAAAGACTGTATTTTGGCTGAAATGCAAAGGCTGAAATTGAATGACAAGGGAGAAATAGAAGACACAACGAAGGAGGATAGAGATGCAAGTGTCAATGAAAAGGTTTCAGAAATTTGGGATAAAATTTGTGTTAAATCTACAGATGAACCGACGAGTGTGCCAGCCGTAAAAGCTATATACGTACCTCCCAGTTTGAAAAATAGAAGAAAAAAGGAAGCACCAAATCTTGCAAGTTTACAGTTATTCCCGACTCTTGGAACTGACGAAAGTGAAATCGATTGTACTATAAAGCAGACGAATGAAGAATGTGAAGGATTCACTGAGATAAAAATTAGAAGATCAAGACTGGCTAATAATAGACCAGTGACAAATGGGCGTGCTGTGATATCTGCTTATGTGCCTCCCAGTTTGACAAGAAGTAAAAAAATGGAAAGGCCGGATAGATTTACCAATGATGGCCGTTGCAGCCGAGAAAAACCGTTGTTGCCGATCAATGAAAGGCTGCTAAT